>NC_090280.1:9104242-9407272 GCF_037392515.1 Haliotis asinina
TATTACAGTTACATGTATGATACATACATTAAATATATTAAACATGGATAGCAAAGTGACAGTGCAAACTCGATCTTTAGTGAAATCTAAAAATTCTTTGATGACTAACCTGATGAAACATTTGTCATTCACCCGAAAAATCTTTACAAACTAACAAACATCTTGTCGTTACGGAGATGGAGATAACGTGTTTTTCTTGAAACAGACGTCCAGCAGTGAGGACAGAAAAGCCGTATTTCTCCTGGAATTTAAAATACATGTATATATTACGCTTGAATCAATGTACAGTTACACTTTGAGTGAGGTCACAAAGGTTTGTTGTATGTATTTACATAGTGTCTGCTTCATTATAAAGCTATATGAATAATATTGTTATAAAAGAGATTCCCTTACCGGGCATATAACAGATAATATAGCGTGAATTATAAATACCAATGAAGGCGTCTTGTCATTCTCCGAGTTTGTTGGTCCACAATCCATATCTGTAAATCAAATAACTGACACAATGATTCTTTCAGAAATATGAAACTTGAGGTGTGATAATAATGTCAATGCATTGTAGGGCTAACACATGCAACATGTACTGATGGGCAAGGTTTTAATGGTTATAAAACAAATATCAAATCATCAAACTGATTAACTGGTACAACTGGATACACAGAACTGACACAGAATATAAGATACTAGATAATTTGATGAACTAATAAATGTATGATGTGACTTGGTTGAAATATTTCTGGAGTACGATTGTATGAATAGATATAACGAAGACATATATACGGAATATCTCTGGGTACCCATGTTAAAACAAATATTGTAGAAACCAACCATATTTCTGAAACTTATTTCTCGTGATTTTAGGCTGTCTTTCTTGACAATTACTTGTCGCAATGTCCACAAAGAACTGTGTCCCTGCAGCAGAAAGTGCCACGAATAGTCTATAGAAATTATGCATGTACAAATCATAGCCAAAGGGTCAGTGGGATTGTGCTTCATTCTTCATTCACATTGACAAATGAATTAAGGTCTGAAAGAAATTGTGACACATCACCAAATTATGTTAGTAATAGTAGTAAAGGTATTCATCAAGTTAACTTAAAGGGTAGATAGGGATAGTAGATCTGGGTGTACAACTGAAAAGAACAAACAATGTTAATATTTCTAACCCCCGTGCATGTTTTGAGCACTGTGCGTAAATTACTTACATGGTACGTGAGGGAGGGGGGGGAGGTCCATCCAGCAGAAATATATCCGGATACTACCTTCTCCTGACAGGATTTTAGAAAATAACTTATTTGCCACAATAAAGTTCCCCATGAGTGCTAAATCAGTAGGACTCATGACGCTCGGGCCTGTTAAAGTAAGGTGAACATGTTTTCACAATTAATCACTGTTAATAATCACAAGGCCTACATATTGATGCTTGACACTGAGAAAAAACAATCAGTGACGCTAATGCGATGAAAAGACTGCTAAAACCATAACTGCCCACTGTTGTCACTTTGAATACTTACATTCAATCCGCTGAATTCCACTTTTCACACTCCCCTTTGATGTCGGCAATGTAAACAAATAAACGAATGGCGACAGGATCACGTCCACGCGAGACTATCTAATTGTTACAAAAACAACTCACAACAGGGTGTACCTTCCTCTTTTGTTGTAGAACGCGGAAATCTACTGTCAAATGGTCACATTAGATTTATTTTTTAAAAAACAATGACAAAACTGTGTATTTCCCGTGAGTGTTAGCGAGACGCCATCTTGTTTGGCGGGTAGGAACAAATTTGTTTTCCTAGCAATTATTTTCAAAACTTTAAGCATAAGATGGCTGCGTCATGTAAACTTTGCCATGGCCACCTCACTTTCCCCAAAAGCACTCGACGAAAGAATTCGCGACTTGGAGAAGAAGGCAGAAAACGGATGCGAGAAACTCGGAGTACCTCGGATGTGTCAGGTAAGACCGAGGGTTTTTTATTGTCAAATAACGTTTAACGAATTATTGCGTTAATGACAGAAATCCGGATAGATTCTAAAGTTTATCCCTCGAATGTATATTTTCGCTCGTATTATTTTTAAATGTTATTGTAAAATCTACGTAAAATAGGCCTGAAAAATAAGTTTGTTTATATTCCATTTCAATAGATCGACATGGTATAGAATGCACCAAGCTTGTATTTGTAAGTAACTATCTTAGTACTAACCACAAGTATTTATTTAAGTTTAAAGGGGCAGACTTTGATTTTAGTGCTCCTGTTAATAGTTTGCAAATTTTAGCGTTGCAACTCGGTTAACACTTGTACAAAAGGTGGGGGAGGGGAGGGGATGAATTACGATCTGCATCACAAAGATCCGCCATATGTAGTTGTTCACTCATGGGTTTACTGGGTGTTGCAAGATATATTTCACCAATTCAGATATATTTTAAAGAATGATAAAAATGATGGGCTTTTACAATGGCAACATTTCGGTGTAATTTATTAAATGCAATCCAGGATCATTAGTGAAATGAAATTGTTTTCCCCAAATTCGCTCAGAGGGGTCTGATGTGTTTCTGAACTATTTGAGGCAAACACTAAATTCATATAAGAAACTGTTAGCTTTGCGTAGGATACATTTGAAATTTCATGTAATTTTTCAGCAATTCAATACATATGTGTTGAGCTTAATCATATATATACCTGTTATATATATACCTGATATATTTAACGTATTTGATTTAATCTTTCAGGCTGTTGTGAGAAAAATCTTGACACGACTGCTCCTGGAGGATCACCCTTGTCTATCGAAGGTATGTGCTCATGTTACTAGGTAATTTCACTTTGAATATTTCATTAATTCACTTCCCTACGTACGTTTTCTCAAAATGAAAAAAAACATGAAAGTATCATTTGCAAATGGATTTGAATAGCCGGTAAACTAAATCAGTTTAACATTACACCTGTGTGAAATTGCCATCAAACTGACCCCTTGATTTTACAATGCTTAATTGCTGCAAGGTTATGTCATGTGATATAACTAAACTTCTTTTATCATGATCTTTATGTCAGTTGTTCACTTACCGGTTGCATAACTTTGGCAAACAGGATGTACATAGAATTTGCATGAAATAACACAAAGGATGGTTAGCCTTTTTGGAGGTTATTTTAAATCATTTAACTACAAAATGGTAAACTTTCAGAACAATATATGTATTCAAAGTGATACATCTGTAGTTTACTTGGTTGTATAATTTTCACTGACGATCTTTAATTTTAATTAGACATTGTGTTGGATGCATGATTGAATGAAGTGCAAGGAAAATGACATTTGTTTTTATTTCAGTAAAGCCGATGACGAGGACTCTATGAATATAGTAGTCAAAGAAACAAGTGACTATATCACGACCAAGGATGGTCAATAGGATCTTGTGAAGGTAATTTGTACTCACCTGCCTGTCATTATAAATAGCTAATGATTTAATTAATAGTGTAAAGACAGATTTATGGGTGTTAACTTCAGTAACCCAGCCAGCATGGCATATATAAATACCTTTGCCTAACACATGAACTAAAATGTGTGAAACATGCTGTATAGTACTTTAAACATTTATTTTCAGAAGCGCTTTGTAGAGTGTGGCGGAACAGGCGTGATGATCTCAGCAGACAAGAAACCGGAAAGAAAGTGTCACACAGAACAGCAGCAGCAAAAAAACAAAACAACCCCCCCAAAAAAAGAAATCTGTAAGTATATCTATTCGAATATTAACATGTAGCAACTCTTCTCATTACAATGTCTGACCGATTCTAAGTTCCGGAAATATACATTTAAAACGTTTATGGATTATTGCTTTTTACATTCTTAAGATATGTAACACATGATTCAGATCATAACTTCATAAATCATAACATAAGAATCAAGTCAGTTAATGATGATATATAAACATGTTACTACACTTCAGTGACTACATGTCACTTCAGAGCAACAGATTGTGTGTCCATAAGAAAATAGGATATGTCATTAAATGTGATGAACTGCTTAACTTGTGTTGGGGTGATTAATGAAGTAAATGATTTTTCACGACACTTCCTTTTTAATTTGCAATCCATCTTGGCATTATGGTTTATCTGTTGATTGATTTTTGTTTAATTTTCAGAAAATTGCACTGCGCATGAAAAGCCTGAATACTAGTGACTGGCCAGATCGACGAAAGGAAAGGGTTTCAACTATACTTACCTTGGAAATGACTTCACTAGTTGTGAGTGATGAAGAAGATGCCAATTTATTGCTCTCTTACCCCTTTACCTGGGAATCTAAACTCAAGACGTCTGCACTGGACTCAGCCACAATTTTCAACGCCACCACCAAAGCTAAGGCCAACAAGCTAAGACCAGGATGCGGCATCCAACCAGAATGACAGAGATATCCGCTGAAGGATGCCCAAGTGGGCTAGTAAATAGCTAACCGATCACATGAACGCAATTTTATCTGTGATCAATTAAATTTGAATTATTCTCAATGTAAAACTTTAATAGGTTTGATATTCTGATTGTATTTCAATTAATACAATTTTATTCAATCTTAATTTTTATCTATTTTCAAAGAGACCTTTATTTACTTTAAATACATTTTGTGTACTAACCTAAGTTCTTTATTGCATTTTATTTCACTGTTGTATTGTATTGCATGGTGTGTGTTATTATATACATATGGAAATTAATTAAGCAACACCAAATTCAAAGACACATAAAAACTTAACAAAGTTTAACGAAGTAATTTTGATGATTGATTATTCAATTTTGATGTATTGACATACAGCATGAGCTTTTCATGGGTTGATATGACGCGCGTGAAGCTTGCACAGCGCACGTGCATTGCTTTAACCTCAACTTTCGAAAAATGCACTTTTTCCCTGGGGTGTTTACAAGCGCAGGTTGTCGATTGCATTCGGTTTTTCATTCATTTCAATGTCATGGCACGTAGGAAATTATCAGAGGCCACTCGTTGGCAAATAATCGGCATGAGGAATGCTGGTATGTCTCTAAGACAAATCGGGACTCAAATCGGACGACATCATTCCATAATTTCAAAACTTTTGAAAAAATACCGGGCCACTAATGAAGTTAAAGACCTGCCTAGACCAGGAAGACCCAGGAAGACCACAGTCCGGGAGGACAGAGCTTTACTGAGACTTGTACGGCGCAGGTCCTTCGACTCGAGCTCTCGGTTGAGACAGGAGTGGCTTCCAGGGAGACCCATCTCGAACAGGACTGTTCGGAATCGTCTGAAAGCTGCAGGATACCGGGCAAGGAGGCCAATCAAGCGACCCAGACTGTCTCCAGCCCATAAGGCAGCCCGACTGGCCTGGTGTAATGACCGTTTGCACTGGAACATTGCCTCTTGGAGGAAGGTCCATTTCTCAGATGAGAGCCGGTTCTTGCTGCACATGGTGGACGGTCGTACTCGGGTCTGGAGGCAGAGGAACACAGCAATGGCTCCACGGAACATCCAGGAGACTGTGGCCTTTGGGGGAGGTTCCGTTATGGTATGGGGGTACATTTCCATGAACTGCAAGTTGGATATCATTACCATCCGTGGCAACCTTAACGGTGTTCGTTACCAACAGGAGGTTCTTGACAGGGCTGTGGTACCTCATTTTGAGAACCATCCTCTGGCAACGAGACCCATATTTATGGACGACAATGCTAGACCTCACAGGGCGCATGCTGTAAATGATTTTTTGCGGCAAAATGCAATTGACAGAATTCCATGGCCTGCCATGAGCCCTGACCTCAACCCCATTGAACATTTGTGGGACTTTATTGGCCGTCGTGTGAGGCAGAGAGACCCACCAGTCCATAATCTCAACGAATTGACGGCTGCCCTGCATGAGGAGTGGAACAGGATCCCCCAGAATCAGATCCGGAGACTCATCCAAGGAATGAGGAGGCGTCTGGAATCGGTGGTGCGTGCGCAGGGAGGACACACTAGATATTGATGAAAGTCGGTGTGCAGACTCTCAGATGACTGTTCTTTCTTTCCATGTGACATTTGTGTTAATACACCTGACAACAACGTCTGTGGATGAATAGTAAATTGTGTCCATTTTTTCATGAATTTAAGACAGTTTTAAGAATTTGGATTTCGTTGCAATAAAGCAAAGTCTTGATACTTTTTCCCTTTAAGTTGTTTGTCAGAGATCGTCTGTTGAATAAAAAAGTGTCAAACTATATCAACCCGGCATATTTTGATTGTCAGAACACTTCAAAGTTGCTCCAATAGAAAAAATTGGGGTGTTGCTTGATTAATTTCCAGGTGTATATGTTTAGCATTGACTGACTGGGGTGTGTTTTTCTGTGTCAGCGTGAGGAGGTGCAGGAGGAGTCAAGGGATGCAACTGTTATAGCATGTTTCTAGAAATATTTTTGTCATAAGTTACAAATGTTGATCTGTTATCTAGTGCTATATCTTTTAATTATTTATTAGATATATGTTTGATCCATATTTGTCTGAAAATAAAACAGTGAATCTTATTGTATCTTTTGTTTTTCTTTATGTATACTCGATGATTGTACACAAACTCCTTATATTGTCTTTGCCAACCAGGAGTAACAAGAATGTTATATGCAATGACACACATTGAATGACTCCTGTGACTCGAGTAAATGAAATGCTGTGGAAAGTTTTCTGGCAACAGAAACTCTGCGGAAACTATGTAGGTCAGTTTGTAACTGAAACTCTGCGGAAACCTGATGGAGTCCTGATAACTGAAACTCTGCGGAAACCTGATGGAGTCTTGGTGACTGAAACCCTGCGGAAACCTGATGGATCTCTAACTTAACTGAAACTCAAAGGAAACTTGTTGGAGCATGGGTAACGGATACCGTGCGGAAACCCTTAGAAAGTGGGTAATTGAAAGTTTCCGTCATTGCGGAAACTCAGTGTAAAAGAACGGAAACTCACTGGATTCTTGGTGGAAACTTAAGTTTCAGTCCACTTTCCATCAGGTTTCCGCACTGCGGAAACCAGGTTATTTTTGCTGTGGTGCTTTAAATGCCAGAAATTTGGTCATGGGATAAATTCTTGCTCCAACCGTATTACTTGTGCTCATTGTGGGGAGCAATCTCATGTTACAGAAGACTGTACAAATAACTTTAAAAAATGTGTCAACTGTTCAGGAAAGCATTCCTCCTCATCAAAAGATTGTCCGATATGGAAGAGGGAAATGGAAGTCAATAAAATAAAACATTCTCAAAATATCAGCTATGCTGAAGCTAAGAAGCTTGTTCCCTCTGTTTACCCAAATGACTCTTACGCTTCTGTTAGTAAAAGACCACCCACGACTACACTCTCAGTTGAATGTCAGACAGAGCTGACATGGATAAAATCTAATTCTCCTGAACCCATCACAAGTCGAGAATCATTACCACGAGGAGACTCTGCTACTCAGACTGCAGCCATGACGCCATCTCAGCCTCAGCCTATGCCTTTGTCACAGGACTCCGCAAGTCCAAAGACTCAGCTAGATGATAGAAAGTCCTCTGGTCGAAATGTTCATTCCAAATCCAAATCAGATTCGTGTCAGTCAAAAGCTGTACCTGGACATCAAGTCGTGAAAGGAAACCAAAAACTTACCAGAATCAACCAAAGCGATAGAGTCGCTAAGGGTTCAAAAGATGAGATTCAGCTTTTTAATAAGTTTGGGTCCCTCGAAGATATGGATACGTCTGAACTTATCCATCACCGGACAGGGAGTTTATCGCCTTCTAGATCAAGGCGTGGTAGATCACCAATAAATGCACCAAAGTGATGAATCATTCACCAAATATAGTGCAGTGGAATTGTAGAGGGGTAAGAACCAATTTTAATGAATTGCAGTTATTGGTCCAAGATTTTGCACCACGAGCAATATGTCTGCAGGAAACGCATCTGAAAGAAACAGATCTTTTTAAGTTACGTCAATATGATGCGTATCATTATTTTTCACCTCCGGGTGACAGAGCCTCTGGGGGATCGTCAATACTTGTCAAACAAGACGTTATTCATAGCCCTGTAACTCTTACAACGAATCTCCAAGCCGTTGCAGTGCGACTTACTCTTCACGTTGCACTTACATTATGCTCTTTGTATATTCCGCCTTCTTCAGCACTCCAACTATCTGATCTACAATCTCTCTATGATCAACTTCCGAAACCGTGCCTTATAATGGGTGATTTGAATGGCCACAACCCACTCTGGCGTGGTACAAATACAAACAGTAAAGGTAAAATACTGGAAGATTTTATATCCAATAATGAACTCTGTATATACAATGATGACTCAAATACATATCTGCATCCTGCAACAGGCACCTACTCTTCTCTAGATTTGTCTCTTGCAGACTCTAATCTACTTCATGAATTTGATTGGACAGTCCACAATGACCTCTGTGGAAGTGACCACTTTCCAACTATTTTATCAGAAATTTCCCCATCTGAAGCTCCATCTTACACAAGATGGAATTTTTCTAAGGCAGATTGGTCCTTATTTAAAACATTGTGCTCATCTAAACTCCAACCTTCATGTTTCAGTCAAATACGTGATAAAATTCAGCGTTTTTCTGACGTTTTAAATGAGATAGCTGCAGTATGCATACCACAATCCTCTACAAATCCACATGTACGGAAGCCGTGGTTTAACACAGACTGTAAACAGGCCAGAAAGGCGAGGAAAAGAGCAGAGAATTATTTTCGAAATCATCCAACTGTCCATAACTTAAATAAGTTTAAAGTACTAAATGCGAAGGCACGTCGTACGTTCAAACAAAACAAACGGCAGTCCTGGAGGAACTATGTCTCCAGGATTAATTCACGCACACCAGTGTCCAAGGTATGGAACATGGTTCAGAGAATAAAAGGCAAAGGTTCGAAATCTGCTGTTCACCATCTTAAAGATGGTGATAGGTTGATTACTGACACATCTCAAATTGCCAATAAACTTGGCGAAACGCTTGCCAAAAATTCTTCATCAGAAAATTATGTTCCTGAATTTCAGAGATACCAGAAGTTACAGGAAAAGAAAAACCTTAATTTTGAATCAAATAATGGTGAAGATTACAATGAAGTGTTTTCCTTAAATGAGCTACATACAGCTCTTGAGCAAGCTCACAACACAGCAGCGGGTGATGATAATATCCATTACCAGCTACTGAAACACTTACCGGAACCATGCCTATTGACACTTTTAGATATATTTGACAAAATATGGACGTCTGGAGAATTTCCTCCTTCATGGCGTAATGCTATTGTAGTTCCAATACCAAAACCTGGTAAAGATCATACAGATCCATCAAATTACAGACCGATATCGCTTACTAGCTGTGTCTGCAAAACCATGGAGCGTATGGTGAATAACAGATTGGTTTGGTATCTTGAAACCAATAACCTAATAACAAATATTCAATGTGGTTTCAGGAAAAATCGTAGTACCATTGATCATTTGGTCCGTTTGGAATCCTTCGTTAAAAATGCTATGGTCAATAAACAACATGCTGTATCAATTTTCTTTGATCTTGAGAAAGCTTATGATACAACCTGGAAGCATGGCATTTTGAAGGATTTACATGAGTTTGGTTTGAGAGGCCGTTTGCCTCTTTTTATATCAGAGTTTTTAAAAGACAGGCAATTTCAAGTCCGAGTGGGTTCTACCCTGTCTGATCATTACAATCAGGATCAGCGTGTCCCACAAGGCAGTATTTTGTCCGTCACTTTATTTAGTATTAAAATCAACAGTTTATCCAAGGTTTTAAATGATTCGATTGATGGATCACTTTTTGTGGATGATTTTAATATTTCGTGTCGTGGTAAAAATATGCATACTATTGAACGACAACTGCAATTGTGCTTAAATAAAAAAAATAAATGGTGTCTTGAGAATGGTTTTAAATTCTCAAAGTCGAAAACTAATTGTGTACACTTTTGTAGGAAATATAAACCGCATAAGGACCCTGAACTATATTTAAATGGCACTCCTATCAAAGTCGTAAAGGAGGCAAAATTCCTGGGTCTAATATTTGATTCTCACTTAACCTTCTTGCCACATATTAAATCTCTTAAAGCTAAATGCCTGAAAGCACTGGATTTGTTAAAGGTTGTTTCAAACTCAAAGTGGGGAGGGGATCAGACTACCCTCCTTCACTTATATAGATCATTGATACGGTCTAAACTTGATTATGGCTCCATCGTTTATGGCGGAGCCTGCAAAAGCAACCTAAAACTTTTAGATTCTGTCCACCACCAAGGTCTAAGACTTTGTCTTGGATCTTTCAGAACTTCACCTGTTGACAGCCTTTATGTTGAGGCTGATGAGCCATCTCTTGAGCAGCGACGTATAAAATTAGCTTTACAGTATATCACAAAACTATGTTCCCATGAGTCAAACCCTGCATATGACTGTGTCTTCAATCCTCTCTATGAGGATTTATACAATAAGAAATCTTCACTTGTTCCGCCTCTTGGTTTAAGAATACAACCACTTATTTCTGCTGCCGGCATTGAGCTGGATCATATAGCTCCCTCCCGTCTTCTTTCTTCTCCTCCTTGGCAATTGGTTAGGCCACAAGTCGACCTAACATTAACTACATTTAAAAAATCAGAAACAAATGCATTACAATATAAACAAGAATTTAATCAATTGAAACATAGATACAGCAATTATAAATCCTTATTTACAGATGGGTCCAAGGACGGTGGCGCAGTGGCTTGTGCCACTGTCATTGGATCCAGAACAATATCTTCTAGATTACCAGATAATAGTTCTATTTTTACAGCAGAAGCTAACGCCATATTGACAGCTCTTAAATATATTCAAAGACACCCTAAACATAAACAGTATATAATCAATTCCGACTCTCTTTTTTGCCTTCAGGCTATTAAAAATATTTCTTGTAAACATCCACTTTTAATTGATATTATTGAATTGTATAATAATCTTGCTACTGGCCAATACGACATCGTTTTTTGTTGGTTACCCAGCCACGTTGGCATTTCTGGTAATACAATGGCCGACCTTGCTGCTAAAGCAGCACTCAACAAATCTGTGACGCCACTTCCTATTCCATACACTGACTATAAAGCTATCATTAGGTCTTACATCCGTGATCTGATGCAGAAGAGGTGGGACACTCAAGTAGGTATCAACAAATTACATGAAATAAAACCGTACATTGGTTACACCTACTTGGGTTGTCAGTCCAGATTTGAGGAGGTTATCATGCGACGATGTCGTATTGGCCACACACGATACACACATGAATATTTGTTTAAAGGTGAAGATCCTCCGTTTTGTATCCCTTGTGATGAAAGAATCACAGTCAAGCATGTCTTGCTTGACTGTGCTGAATATTCCATCACAAGGGATAATTTTTTTAAATCAAGAACTATGAAGGATCTTTTTAGTAATGTTAGTTATCATTTAATCATTGCATTTTTAAAGGAAATAGACCTGTTAAATGACTTGTAAATAGATAAATATTTTATGATTGGAAGTTGAATTAGCAACTAAGATTGTTAGTGGCTGTATCCTCGAAGGGGGTTGAAGTACCGTAAAATAATTATCCTCCTGAGAGGGTACGTAAGTCCCAAACAGTTGAAGTCAGATTTAATCTTTCACATTTTTAGTCGTATAATATGTGTAATTTTAAATTGTGGCTAATCTTGCATACAGTCGCCAGCAGCTGAGGGGATGGTGTAAATCCAACTAGGAACCATGCAGGTAGCTGAGGTACTGTAAGTCCCCATGGTCCCTAGTATGGTGATCTACCTTCGGTTGTTGGCGATCTATGGCCTGTTTTTATATTGTACTGTCCAAATGGTGATAATAGTAGCTTTTAGGTTTCTACGCTAGTTTTAGATACCAACTGTGATAGTCTAGTGGTTTTACTGTCCTTCGTCGACAGGTTCTTCATAATATGCCTATATATTCCTTTTTATGTGACGTATGTTCTCGTCACAATATGGCTGCAATATTGCCGACGTGATGTTAAATGATAACTCACTCACTCACTCTTTCCAAACAGGACATTGTTTCGAAACTGAGGAATGGTCGCCTGAGCAGTTGGTGCATTTTTTAAAATCACTGGTACAATCTTCTGTTGAGAGTGTCTTCTCGTCACAGTGGGCACACACAACGGACAATGTACAAGTATTTACACCATGGCCGTACTTCTGACATTTAAAACATCTGAGCGGGTTCGGAATGTACACGTCAACCTTGATGTTGCAGTAACCAGCCTTCAATGATTTTGGAGCTGTCGGAGATGAAAAGGAGAACAGATAAGTATTGGTTCGAACACTTTCATTGTTTTTACGGACTGAAAAGGGTTTGATGTCGAGCACACCTTGATCTTTCATTCAATCATGATATCAAGTTCTGTCATGTCAGAAAACAACCGTTCACGGTCTCTGATGATCC
The DNA here is from genome assembly GCF_037392515.1 of Haliotis asinina. Classification (NCBI taxonomy): domain Eukaryota; kingdom Metazoa; phylum Mollusca; class Gastropoda; order Lepetellida; family Haliotidae; genus Haliotis; species Haliotis asinina. The sequence goes on from NC_090280.1 coordinate 9,116,672, forward strand.
CTTTGCTCGTGTTTAACGTCTTATGAGCAGATACAGTGACCGGAATTCCAACAAACGATTGTATGCTCATCAAATTGACTGACTGCTGCCGTTTCCCACACTCAACCTGCAGTTCACCTGAACGTAAACGTTTAATGTTCTTAACCTCCCCGGCAATACCTTGAATACCTTTGGTAACTGCGAACGGGTTCAATTTTAGAGGCGTTTTATCAGCAGATTCGATCACAAGAAAGCGTGGCCAAAACTCAATTGATCTGGACGGTCGAAGGTCATTATCATCAACATCATTTTCAAGAGGACGTTTGTTTTGGTTTTTTTTGTGGGGATTTCATAAGCCATATTAAGGGTTGAGACTTCATCATCCGAGATCCCCACCCACCACGGAGTATCACAAGGACAATGCTAAAAACAAGCGAATCTCCAGCTTGCAGCACCAAGGATACCCGGATGATATACTCCAGCAGAAAAAATAAAAGATTAATAGTTCCACCAGATTGGCCCATGAGCCACCGCCTTCTGGCATAGGACTCTAGGAAAATTTCAGAACAACATATGTCAGAATAAAAAATGTTTCAGATAATATAGCCAAGTCCAAAGTTATAACAATTCTAAATGATATTTGTGCATTGAAAAATATAACAATACACCATGCATAGGGCTTGGCATGACCAGCCGATTGGTCGAACCGGGCCCATTCGACCACCCGTCTAGGCGAAGTCAGGGCCAAAGTGGTGTATTGAGCAACAGGAACACGATTGCAGGCCTCTATTGCCCTCAACCACCAGGATCCCCTCCTCCGCCGACACAGGGCCGCAACCCACGGCGAACGGGTTGGTGGACCAAATATCCCCCCCCCCCGGATCCACGACGGGGGTGTTGGCGAGCTCTTGGCGTTACCCAGCACCCACCACGAGGAGGTTTAACGAATCGGTTCGGTTGGTCGTCTGTTGAGACAAGAAAATATACTCTGTCAAAAAAGAAACGCACAGGTGATAATAGTACTTCAAATTCACTGTATTGTATTGTTAAATCAAACCTAGGTAATGTCCATGAAAAATCGCTTACACACATCTTTTCACGAAATAGTGATGTTTGAAATGAATATGATTCATGAGATGTGCACGTGCAAATTAAACCTTTTGCGCTAAGCACGTGAAAAGTGCTGTATTTATGCACCAGAATGTAGGATATATAAGGAAGGCAGTGAACACTTTTCAGTTAGCGTGCAACGACATTCAGCGACGAATTGAAAATGCCAAGATTAAGTGCAGCTGACAGGAACATCGCTATCGGACATCTAGAAACTGGCGGATCACAGTCATCTATGGCAAGGAACTTTAACGTTCATCATACAACCATTTCCCGTTTATGGAGGCGCTACAATCAGCTGGGATCGACCGGCGACCGACCTCGGAGTAGTAGACCACGCGTTACCAACTTTAGAATGATACCCTCGCTTTAATAAATGAAAGTAGAGTAAACAAATTAAATCTTTCATTGATATATCTCACAGAAGTATATGAACTGTGCATGCACCGAAGTATTTACACATGGGCTCAGCAAAACCCTTGCTACAACCTTCGTTTGTGTCTTGAACGCCACAGACAACAACATTTGTGTTTAAAAAAATTTAAATTCTAGTTTAGGACAGATAGATCAGTGATTTACACAAGTAGCGTCATCAATCAAGACATATTCGGATAGTATCGAGTACGTCTAGTTTAACGAATCAGTGCTGTTGATTGTCTTCTAAGACAAGAATGTATGTTGCCGAGAACTTACCATGTGCATGTATGTTTTAAACCCTAACGTTCATGCAGTTGAGTTCATTTCGTCAACACAGTGGTGCGACAAGAAGACTGATCACTCTGAGGTACTCACGTGGGTAGATAAGGGAGCATGCTGCATGATCAGCTTGGGACTAGGGACTAGTCCTATAAGGAGGGCAGCCTGAGGAACACTCGTGCATGGACAAGAGAGGCCTACGAGGAATGTTCTCGTTCATTCCACTCAGCGCCGGTGCAAGAGGGAGCATATCGGTTAGAATTTTCATTCATTTCGAATTCAGGGAAAATGTATACCAAACAATCGCAGGAATAAATTTATGTGATGACCTGCTCCTTTTAGACTATATAGGATACAAGTTAGGTTTAAGAAATCATGACAATGTTATTTTTTTGAAAGCTGTCGTGTTGTCAAATTGTCATTTGCTATCTTACCATTTGCTTCTTTAACAAGGGGAAACATGACCGTATGGTTATTGCGCCACACCACTGCACCAAGAGCCATCATGAGATAAAAGAGGAAATACAAGCATTGATTCGACAAGTATAGAACAATTCAGTTCCTGCGCGTATGCGCCACTGGTGAATTGGCTACAATGGGACGTACGTAATACATCACACAATGTAATTGTTGTGCATCACAACAGATCGTGCTACATTATTGATGGGGGATAATACAACAATGAGACACTACCGATCGAAACAATCTTTAATATTAACTCGTCTTGGAAGGGTATGAATTTACAATAGCTTGGAATTACGCAGAAAGTGTCAAAATGATCATACTGACCTTGAAACCGCAAACTGAATGTTATTTTACGGGTTACCTAAATATCCAATTCCACATAACCTTTCTGGTAACCAAACGCAATAAATAATCCAATACAGAATATTTCATAAATTGACACAGTGCTAACATTGATCAACAGGAGAATGACTGTGTGTTAATAATAACGTGCCTGGCCTCATAACACACAGCTCTGATTCAGCGGATGTCAGGTGCAAACATTCATGATCCATAAAAACCGTTGGCATCATTTGAACGTATACCACTTCTTTCTGAACAGTCGGAAATGTGAAATTGAAATATTGTTACGATTAAGAATTTGCCGTGACAAACAATGTATGAAATCCACCGGGAACCAGCAAATCAGAAAAAGACAAGTCATGAACATTCAAATTCTGTATTACTAATAAACAAAGAGAGCAAGGTATACTAAGTCACAAGTCAATTTCACAACACTGATCTCAATTACAGTGCAAGTGAGACAAAATCTAAGGTAATGGGTCACAAGATGCAATATAGTAAACTCGCCAAAGTCTTACTGCGAGAGAGAATCAAATATGTGCAGAATGTAAACACAGCGATCGGTCTGACAGCGAGTGAGTGAGTTAATATTTAACGTCACATCGGCAATATTTCAGCCATATCGTGACGAGAACATTTAACACGGAAATGGATAATATGTATTTCATAAATAAACCTGTCAACAAAGGACAGTAAAAAAACTAGAATATCACAGTTACAATTTAACACTACAGTGGAAAGTTAAAACTAATATTACTATGTGGACAACACAATATAAAACACGTACTATATATCACCAACGACAGAAGGTAGATCACCATACTAGGGACCATGGGGACTTTACATTTGCTACACTCTAAGTTACTAATTCAAACTTCCAAGAATAAAATATTTATCTATTTACAATTCATTTAGCAAATTTAAGTCTGTGAAAAATGAAATGAGAGGTAACATTATTAAAGTTCGTGAGTTAAAAAATTTATCCCTTTTAATGGAATATTCAATACAGTCAAGCAGGACATGCTTGATTGTGATTCTTTCATCACAAGGGATACAAAACGGAGGATCTTCATCTGTTAATGAATATTCGTAAGTATACCTCGTATGGCCAATACGACATCATCGCATAATGACCTCAAATCAAGACTGACAACCCAAGTAAGTATAACCGATATAAGGTTTTAATGCATGTAATTTATTTATACCTACCTGGGTATCCAACTTCTTCTGCATCAGACCACGGATATAAAATCTAATAACAGTTTTATAGTCTGAGTAAGGAATAAGAAGTGGAGTCACAGACTTGCTGAGTGCTGCCTTGGCCATTGTGTTACCAGAAATGCCTACATGGCTTGGTAACCAACAAAAGACGATGTCGTATTGGCCAGTAGCAAGATCATTATGCAATTCAATTATTTCTATTAAAAGTGGATGTTTACATGACAGGTTTTTAATTGCCTGAAGGCAAGAAAGAGAGTCAGAAAAGATTATATATTGTTTATGTTTAGGGTGTCTTTGAATATATTTAAGAGCTGTTAAGATGGCGTTTGCTTCTGCAGTAAAAATAGAGCTGTTATCAGGAATTCTAGAAGATATTGTTCTGGATCCAATCACAGTGGCACAAGCTACTGCACCACCGTCCTTGGACCCATCTGTAAGGTTTTGTAATTGCTATATTTACTTTTTACTTGATGATATTCTTGTTTATATTGTAATTCATTAGTTTCTGATTTTATAAACGTAGTTAATGTTAGGTCCACTTGTGGCCTAACCAACTGCCAAGGAGGAAAAGAAAAAAGTCGACAAGGAGCTATATTTTCCGGGTCAATGCCAGCAGCAGCAATGAATGGTTTAATTCTGACTCCACGGGACGGACGGAACAAGGGAAGACTTTTTGTTATACAGATCCTCATAAAGGGGACGAAGGGGACGAAAGACACAATCAAATGCAGGATAATTTTGTAATGTACTGTAAAGATAGTTTTATACGGCGTTGATTTGAGAGAAAGCTCATCGGCCTCAACGTAAAGGCTGTCAACAGGAGAAGTTCTAAGGGAGCCAAGACAAAGCATGATACCTCGATGATGGACAGCTTTATGTTGCTTTTCCAGGCTCCACCATATACAATGGAGCCATAGTCAAGCTTCGAACGGACAAGTGATCTATATAAATGTAGGAGAGTCGCTTGATCACCTCCCCACTTTGAATTAGACACTTTCAATAAATCAAGTGCTTTCAGGCATTTAGTTTTTAGGGATTTGATATGTGGCAGAAACGTTAAATGTGAGTCAAAAATCAGACCTAAGAACTTGGCCTCCTTGACAACTTTGATGGGAGTGCCATTTCAAAACAGTTCTGGGTCTTTATGTGGTTTATATTTGCAGCAGAAATGTATGCAATTAGTTTTGGATTTAGAAAATTTGAAACCATTCTCAAGACACCATTTATTAATTTTGTTTACACACAACTGCAGTTGCCTCTCAATAGTATGCATATTTTTCCCACGACAAGAAATATTAAAATCATCCACAAAACGTGATCCGTCAATCGAATCATTTAAAATTTTTGATAAATTGTTGATTTTAATGCTAAATAAAGAAACAGACAAAATACTCCCTTGTGGGACACCCTAATCCTGATTATAATTGTCAGACAGGGTAGAACCCACTCGACTTTGAAATTGCCTGTCAGTTAAAAACTGTGATATAAAAAACGTAAACGACCTCTTAAACCAAAATCTTGTAGATCCTTCAAGATGCCATGCTTCCAGGTGGTATCATACGCTTTCTCAAGATCAAAGAATATTGATACCGCATGTTGTTTATTTACTATGGCATTTTTAGGAAACGATTCTAGTCGTACCAAATGATCAAGGGTACTACAATTTTTCCTGAAACCACATTGAATATTTGTTATAAGGTTACTGGTTTCAAGATACCAAGTTAATCTATTGTTGACCATTCGTTCCATGGTTTTACAGCCACAACTCGTTAAAGAGATTGGTCTGTAATTTGAAGGATCAGTATGGTCCCGGCCAGGTTTTGGAATAGGGACTACAATGGCATTACGCCAGGAAGTTGGGAAATTCCCTGAAGTCCATTTTGAATGAAAAATATGTAGCAGTGTTCCCAAACATGATTCGGGCAAATGCTTCAGGAGCTGATAGTGGATCTCATCAGCCCCTGTTGCTGTATCTTGAGCTTGCTCAAGTGCAGTATGGAGTTCATGTAATGAAGTTAAAATTCAAACTCTTATTCTCCTCTTGTTTCTGATATTCTTGAAATTCTGGACTGTAATTAAACGAAGACGAATGTTTGGCAAGAGTTTCCCCAAGCTTATTGGCAATGTCAACTGTATCTGTCAATAAACTGTCACCATCTTTCAGATGATGAAAAGTAGGTTTGGAACCTTTGCCTTTTATTCTTTGAATCATGTTCCACCCCTTTGAAATAGGTGTACGAGAATTTATTTGGAAAACACAGTTTCGCCATGAATGACACTTATTCTGTTTAAAAACACGTCGAGCCTTGGCACTATTTATTTTAACATTATTGAAATTGTGAACTGTAGGATGCCGGCGAAAGTATTTCTCTGCCTTCTTCCTACATTTCCTGGCCTGTTTGCAATCATCAGTAAACCATGGTTTTCGAATGTGTGGTGTTGCAGAGGACTTAGGAATAGTTTCATCAGCTATTTCATTTAACTAGTCCGAAAACAACTGAATAGGATCTATAACAAGCTATTTCATTTAACTAGTCCGAAAACAACTGAATAGGATCTATAACAATGTCAAAACATTCATATTTCAATTGGTCGGAACAAAGAGTCCGAAAAAAAGTCCAGTTGGCCCTTCTAAAATTCCGCCTTCTTGGAGGAGGATCATCATTAGGGTTTATAGCAGAAAGTATTGTGGGAAAATGGTCACTTCCACCCAGGTCATCGTGGACTGACCATTCGAATTCGTTATAAATATCTGGTTCTGTTAGTGACAGATCAAGTGCAGATTATGTTCCTGTACCAAGATGCAAGTATGTGGCTGATCCATCAATACATATTCATAAGTTATTATTTGAAATGAAATCCTCAAGGAGTTTACCTTTATGGTTAGTTGCAGACTTTCCCCACAGAGGGTTATGGCCATTAAGATCACCCATGATGAGACAGCACTTTGGGAGCTGATCAAATAGATACTGAAGATCGGACTGCTGAATAACCGAAGAAGGAGAAATATAAAAGAACAAAGTGTAAAGGTTATCTGTAAAGTAAGACGGACAGCAACAGCCTGAAGATTGGTTTTAAGACGAACAGGGCTATGAATAACACCCTGCCTCACCAGAACAGAGGCACCTTCAGTGGCGTTATCTCCTGGGGGTGAGAATGAATGATATGAATTGAACTGACGCGATTCAGCTATCAGTACTTCTCAGGTATGTCTCTTGTAGACTAAAAGCTGATGGTTTAAAATCTTGAGATAATAACTGTAGATCGTTAAAATTGTTCCCAAGACCCCTGCAATTCCATTGTATTAAATTGGTAGTACTATTAATGGCGGCTCAACAGGGGATCGAGTACGACTTCTCCCATGTACTGGTTGTGAAGGAGTAACCTCCATATCGAGAGGTTCAAATGGATTATGATCCGTTACAGACGTAGATGGGGTAGACGGTACTTGTAAATGCTGTAGATGTTGACATAACCTGCTTTAACGGCTTTTGGTATAGTAGACGGTCCAAACGTAAACAAGTAGGTATTTGTGTTAGTCATTTTTTTCTCTCGTAAAACGCTGTACAGACGTCACTCCTTGATGTTTCAGTTCTGTAGCAATGTTTTCCTCCGACATATAATCCAGACAACGAGATCTGTGTTGGACAATGCCTTTGCAAGTATTCAATGATCTGTGTGTAGAGACAACAACTGGAGTGTTAGCGAATTGTTTTAATCCTAACAGGTTGATAGACTGTCACCTTCGGGCACATTCAATAAGGAGTGAACCAGAACGAAGCCTTGTTACGTTTGTCACCTCATTACAGACACCTTTGATGCCCTTATAAATGGCAAAGGGATTCAGTTTCAATGGACTTCCATCTGTTGCTTCAAAGACCAAGACTCATGGCCAAGTATCCACTTCTGCGGAAGACACTTCATCATCAGATGATGTTGAAAGATGTCTACGTATATTTTTCTTTTCTTTCCACTCACCATCGAGTGTCAACAAGGACGATCCTACAGTGGAAAACAAACTGCACGATCAGAGCTACAGGGATGTTAAACTCCAGAGATACAGACGTATTTAGCTAAGATGTCTTTTTAGCCCATGCCATTCCCCTTAAGAAGCTCAGAATTTAGAGGTCAGTATCTCCAGATTGGCCCATGAGCCACCGCCTTCTGGCATCAGACTCTAGGCAAACATATATAACATGAATTTAGACTGTGAACTTTCATTATCAAGGATTCAGGTGTTGGCGGATTGTTGGCAATGATGTAAATCCAGAGAATGTCCGTGTTGCAACACGGCAATCAGCCTTTATATATATATATATTTAGTCATTTCCTGAAAGTTGGGACACCTACGGCCATCGACAAAACCATAGAATGCCCTCAAAAAAGTCTCCCGGAAGTAAACTAACAGGAAGTCAAGGACAAGCCTGCTGCGAGAATCCTAAAAATGCGGATCATCTTTTATACGAAATGTGACCCATCATAACTATTACCTAATTAATAACAAAATATACAGAAAATACACACTCGTAACACTCTCCCTCTTCAGGAAAAGAACGTTTCGCAGAATCCTTCGAAGCGGAATTGCTTCAGGAAATCTGGTAGAGGCACACATGATTGTGAGTAAATACTGATTACCAGATTTAGTCTTAGGTACTGAACCCAACACAATCAATAATAACTCTACGGAAAGGTTCCTCAAAAGCCGGTATGGGTTTTAAGGGAGCGGAAGGAATTTTCTGATGTTTTTTTCCAACACTTTGGCATGCATGACAGGTCTTACAAAATTCAGCCACATCGTGTCTCCAACTTCTCCAAAAGAAATGTGCCAAACTTTTCTCACAAGTTTTGTTTACACCCAAATGACCTGCCATGGGACTTTCATGTGATAATGAAAGTACGTGTTTTCGAAATAATTTTGGTATCACAATTTGATGGCACAATCTATTCATCCTCCGCAGAACACCATCCTTGTAGTAGTAACAAACTGGAACCTTGCTAACCTCCTCAAAAGAAACAGCCTTCTCAGCCAACGTCTGCACCTCAACATCCTCACGCTGAGCACTAATAAACTGCTCTCTGGAAAGAATGTGTTCACCACCTGACAAACTATCTGACTTATCAAGAAGTCCTGACGAGCTACTACTCTTTGAAGTCATCTGTCTCCACCTCACACAAGGAATGATCCATGAATGTACCTGACAAATCATAAATGGTATCATTCTCCAAAGAAGTCTTGGAAGAAATGCCTTTCGACATTGAACGAGTCACTGCACAAGGAAAGAAACCTGAGATTTCATCCTCCAACTTTTCAATACTAACCGAACTCTCTGGCAAAACAGTGACAATTGGATCAGCGCCAACTTTTGACCCCATAAGATCATTACCGCTCAACAAATCAACACCCGGAACTGGGAGAGAGTCAAGAACACCAACTTTCACCTCAGCTGAAATCAATTCTGAGGTCAAATTCACAAAATGGAGAGGAGCAGAAGAAATGCTACCTATACCCTGAAGCAAAACATCCGAGCAAGCTGAAGACTCATCAGAAAAAGGCAAAATATCCCTCAAAATCAGAGATTGAAGAGCTCCAGTATCCCTCAAGATAATAATGGGCTAAATGGTAGAATTATCTCCCATAAGTGACACAGAACCTTTATACGCAAAATGCAAAAACACCTTCCGAACTACATAATCTGGAGACATACTCTCACAGACAAAACTCTCCTCATAACCACCTGGAAAGAAAGTCGTAGGTGCGATGGACACAAAAGCATTTGGGGAACCTGTAGCCTGATTTCTAAACTGGAGTTTGTAACATGCAGACATCAAATAACCTGGCTTCTTACAATACGCACAAACAGGATCAGAACCACTGGTAGTCTTAGGCTTAGACTGAAAAGTATGTGACTGCTTGCCACTAGAATTTGAACCTGTTCTACCACCACTGTAACCTGCATGTCCTGAAGTCTTAAGCCCTTTGGGCCAGAAAACTTAGTATTACTTACAAGAACTTAAAAGAACTCTTGTGAGTCAAACAATAATTATCTGCCAACATTGCTGCCTTATGTAAGTCATCAATCTTTTGTTCATCCAAATAAGGCTTAAGGTCAGCATGAACACTGTGCTTGGAATCTTCCATCAGCTATAACTGTCTCAAACCATCAAAATAGGTAGAATTGAAAATAGAATAGAAAATCCCTTTTGTGAGCACTTCTGAATTTCTGACGATAAGCCTCAGGTACTAACTCTTAAGCTTTCAAAAGTGTACTCTTCACAAGATCAAAATCTGAGCTTTGCTGTATTGACAAAGCTGAATAAGCATACTGAGCTTTACCCTTCAAAACAGTTTGCAATAACATAGTCCATTACTCCCTAGGCCACTGGAAATTTTCAGCAACTTTCTCAAAATGTAGAAAATACTTGTCTACCTCGTTCTCATTAAAATGTGGTACAAGCCTAGTACGCCTTGCAATGTCAAATGATGAAGAATCTCTGGGTTGAGAAGGGTTTTCAAGTTTTTTTCAGAGCAGTTTCTTTGTTGATTTGCAATTCCTTTGTCGATTTGCAATTCCTTCAATTCTAATTCCTTTGTGTCTCTGTCCCTTTCCCTTCCCTTTCTCTTTCCGTGTCCTTCTCCATCTCAAACGTTTTCATTTCCATCTTTTTCAGTTCTTCTTGTTTTCTATTTTCTTGTTTGAATTTGTAATTGAATTTCAAGTTTCTTTATTTTCAGTTCATTTTTCAACCTTCCCCTGGCACCATTTTCAAAACATCATCTTCAAAAACTCCCTCATCAATGTAATGATTCAACACATTTTTCAAAATCTGAAACTCCAGTGAATGTCCGTGTTGCAAAACGGCAACCAGCCTTCTTATATATATTCAGTCATTACCTGAACGTTCGGACATCTACGGCCATCGCCAACGCCGTAGAATGCCCTCGAAACAATCTCCCGGAAGTAAACAAACAGGAAATCAAGGGCAGATAATTACCGGACAAGCCTGCTGCGAGAATTCTAAAAATGCGGATTATCTATTATGTAAAATGTGACCCATCATAATTATTACCTAATTAATAACAAAATATACAAAAAATACACACTCGTAACAATATACTTACTGACAACTGTAAGAATACACTTGCCGCCACCATGAAGTCCTGCAGTACATGACCATTCGCCAGCATCTGTTGTTTCTACACGAGATATATTGAGGGCTGAGAGAGTGTTATTGATGACAGACGCTGATACGTCCTGAGTGTCGCATGATCTATCTTTCAATCCACATTCAGCAGCGACATCTCCATTGGGATTAGTATACGTGTGTGCACGACCTTCCCCTCCACATATCAGCTGTCCAAAAGACCCGAGATAGTTGGAATGTGAGCAGGTGAGTAACGCAGATACTGTGGAGAATATTTCAAAAGTGTGGATTAGTGATTGTTTGTCAAGCCCTTTTGTATTACTCAAGTATCGTAAATACAAAATAACATTTGCATCGATTTTCATTTAAAGGGACTCGTTAAAATGTCATTTACTGAAATGATTTCCCCAAATGTACTGAACTGACCGTAAAGTGATTGTGTCAGCAACAGGAAGGTCTTGGGCACTGCTGTGTTGGTTGTCATCCTAGGAATGGAAAATTGACACATAAAGTAGTCTAATGAACTATTAAATACGTAACATATAGACCTGTTGTAGATGATGCCGTAGTCTAAAAAAGATGTCAGCATCTAAAAAGGTTTTTGGGGTACTCCTTCATTACCTGATAATGAACAAGAGCCCGATGACGGAGCATAATTTTTCTCCGGATCTGTGTATTCTTTGTGATATAGTTCGTCTTATGAGAATTATTTGTAAATGACACTCAAAGAAATGTATCCATTAAATATTGGACGTTACCACAAAATTACAAACGTTACTGTATTAAAGAATGTCACCAACACTCTACAAACGTGTAAACCCAAACAGACAATCGCTAAAATTTGCTCAGCATTATTGTTTAGTGCACCCGCCCAAAAATGTAACAAAAGTGCAATGGATCGTCGCCAATATCATACACAGATTATCGCAATCCATAAAGAATGGAGATATGACCGTGTACATGAAGTACGTTGTGCCAAGCAAATCCACGTTGTACAAACGGCACATACGGAACTTTCCTCAGGCTACTTGAAGAGACATGGAGCACCTTGGGCTAAAGTGCACAGTTTGCTAACCCTTAGCTGGAATACAGCCAACTAAGGTTGTCGCATGCGCAAGGAGTAACAATTGCTGCAAGACAGCATTCCGAAAGTGCATCCCGTTAGTTCGAGGGTGAATTTATGCTCAAACAGTTGATGGGATCTGTATACATTTTGGATACATATATCTTTCCAATTCATGTGGTTTCCAATGTTATATGAATATATACATTCAGAGTTCGGACGTGTGGACAGCCTTCCCGGTAAATACAATTCGGTTTATTGGCAGACCAACAACGATATTTAAGAGCACTGAAAACATTATAAGAGGAAAACATATTCAAGTATTGTAATGGGCATAGACATAGGTACAGGAAATCTGATTAACTGTCCTATTGCAGAAAAATAATCCAGTCCAGAAGGAATGCCTTAAGTAAGGATGGTGAAGGCAAGAATCTAACATAATCGAAACAAAGGTCTGTCGGGGGGTATTTATAACTAATAACAAAGACCACCTAACACTACATAGTAAACTTTCTACCATGTGATCATATATCAAGTGAGTGAGTGAGTTAAATTTTATCGTCACATCGGCAATATTGCAGCCATATCGTGACGGGAACAAGTAAGAACGACATTGTGGAATGAAAGAATATAAGAAACTAAAACTCTGTTGACGAAGAACAGTAAAAGCACTGGTATATACCACAGATATCCATCTAAGACTAGTAAGTAGTTATAAAACAGTTTAATCATAGAGGACAATACAATATAAAAATGGACTATAGATTGCCAACAACTGCAGGTAGATCACCACACTAGGGACCATGGGGACTTACAGTACTGTTGCTACCTGCATGGTTCCTACCTGGATTTACACCATCTCCTCGGTTGTTAGCAATTTAGGCACGTCTAGCCATGCATTTAAAAGGACACATATATTACGATTAAAATAGCAGAGAGTTTGAATGCTTGTGGACTTACGTACCCTCTCAGGAGGACAATAATCTTACACTACTTGAACCCCCCTCGAGGATACAGCCACTTTGCTATCGATTTAAACCTCGAACCATAAATATTTATCTATTTACAAATCCGTTAGCAAATCCAATTCTTTTAAAAATGCAAAAATTAAACGAGAATTTATGTTACTAAAAGGTCCTAAAAAGGTTTTGGGGTACTCCTTCATTACCTGATAATGAACAAGAGCCCGATGACGGAGCATAATTTTTCTCCGGATCTGTGTATTCTTTGTGATATAGTTCGTCATAGTTGGTGATTTGAAATATTTATCCCTTGTGATGGAATATTCGATACAGTCAAGCAAGACATGCATGAGTGTGATTATTTCATCACAAGGGATGCAAAATGGAGGATCCTTACCTTTCTATAAATATTCATGAGTATATCGACATCGCCGCATGAGTATACGACATCGCCGCATGATGACCTCTTCAAATCTTGACTGGCAACCCAAATAGGTATAACCAATATAATTTTTTATTGCATGTAATTTATTAATACCCACTTGGGTGTCCCACTTCTTCTGCATCAGATCATGGATATAAGATCTAATGGAAGCTTTATAATCAGTGTATGGAATAAGCAGTGGTGTCACAGGTTTGTTGAGTGCTGCCTTGGTTGCAAAATCGGTCATTGCGTTACCAGAAATGCCCACGTGGCTGGGTAACCAACAAAAGACGATGTCGTATTGGCCAGTAGCTAGATCATTATGCAATTCAATAATTTCAATTAAAAGTGGATGTTTGCAACAAATATTTTGAAGAGCCTGAAGGCAAGAAAGAAAATCTGAATAGATTATATACTGTTTATGTTTATAGTGTCTTTTAATATACTTAAGGGCCACTGAGATGGCGTTAGCTTCAGCAGTAAAAATAGAGCTGTTATATGGCAATCTAGACCTTGGACCCATCTGTAAATATGGATTTATGTGCCTTACATATATAGTATGTAATTGATTACATTCTTGTTTATATTGTAGTTCATTAGTGTCTGATTTTTTAAATGAGGTCAATGCATATTTTTCCCACGACAAGAAATATTAAAATCATCCACAAAAAGTGAACCATGAACTGAATCATTTAAAACTTTAGCTAAGCTATTGATCTTGATACTAAATAAAGTGACTGACAAAATACTGCCTTGTGGGACACCCTGATCCTGATGGTAATGATCAGATAGGGTAGAATCCACTCGGACTTGAAACTGCCTGTCAGTTAAAAAGTGTGATATAAACTGAGGCATACGGCCCTGTAAACCAAAGTCATGTAAGTCTTTCAAGATGCCGTGCTTCCAGGTGGTATCATAAGCGTTTTCTAAATCGAAAAAGATCGACACTGCATGCTGCTTGCTGATAAAGGCATTCTTGACAAATGACTCCAGTCGAACTAAATGGTCAACGGTACTGCGAGTTTTACGAAAACGACATTGGATATTTGTGATGAAATTATTAGATTCCAGGTACCAAGTTAATCTGTTATTGACCATGCGTTCCATGGTTTTGCAAACACAGCTAGTCAATGAAATGGGCCTATAATTTGATGGATCGGTATGGTCACGTCCAGGTTTGGGAATAGGTATAACTATGGCATCACGCCAGGATGGAGGAAATTTACCTGATGTCCAAATTTCATCGAAAATATTCAATAGTGTCTCTAAACAGGACTCTGGTAAGTGTTTTAGGAGCTAATAATGTATACCATCAGTTCCTGTTGCAGTATTATGGGATTGTTCAAGAGCAGTATGAAGCTCATGAATAGAAAAGATTTCGTTACAATCTTCCCCATTATCTGAATGAAAATTGAGAATTGTCTTTTCCTGCTGTTTTTGGTATGTTTGAAATTGAGGAATGTAGTTAGCTGAGGAAGAATGTTTCGCAAGTGTTTCACCCAGTTTATTTGCGATATCAGATTTATCCGTCAGCAGTTCATCTCCGCATTTGAGATGGTGTATGCTTGGTTTGCTACCCTTACCTTTAATTTTCTGGATAATGTTCCATACCTTTCACACTGGCGTTCGTGAATTTTTCTTCGAAACATAATTTCGCCACGATTGACGCTTGTTTTGCTTGAAAGTACGCCGGGTTTTTGCATTGAGTATTTTAAATTTATTTAAATTATGGAAAATTGAATGACGACGGATATATTGCTCAGCCTTTTTGCGTGCCTTCCTAGCTTGTTTGCAGTCTGCAGTAAACCAAGGTTTACATATGTGGGGAATAATAGAGGATTTCGGAATACATTCATCAGCAATTTTGTGAAGCCTATCGGAAAAGAGCTGTATAGAGTCGGGAACATCAATGAAAACATCTGGTGTTAGCTTTTCTGCACAAAGAGTTTCATAGCGAGCCCAGTCTGCTTTAGCAAAATTCCATCTCGAAGACGGAAAAACATCAGATGGTGTAACTGACTTGAATACAGTAGGATCGCTACCACAAAGGTCATCATGAACTGACCATTCGAATTCATTTAGTAAATTGGAATCAACAGCTGATAGGTCCAAGCAGGAATACGAGCCAGTTCCAGGGTGTAGATAGGTTTTAGTACCATCGTTAAAAAGGCATAAATTGTTATTTGAGAAGAAACCTTCAAGTAATTTTCCTTTTCCATTAGTGTCATTACCGCCCCAAAGTGGGTTATGACCGTTCAAATCATCCATTATTACACAGGGATTGGGAAGTTGGTCATAAAGAGCCTGAAGATCAGACTGGTGAAGAGAATAGGACTGTGGGATATACAAAGAACACAAGGTGAAAACAATATTCAGAGTCAAACGTACTGAAACAGCTTGGAGAGGGGCGTTTAGAGAAACTGGACTGTGAATTACTTCCACAATCAGAAATCGTGGCCATGAGTCTACATTTAAGACCAAGCTTTCATCGTCAGAAGACGAAATAGTATCTATATCAATATGCCGTCTCTTAGGTGTGTACCGAAAACCAGTGATTTGAGGGGAAGCCATGTTGAAAGGTAAAACATTCGACATCCCTGCTCCCCACCCGCCATCGAGTGTCAACGAGGACAGTGCTGTAGTGGAACCCAACGACAAACACTAGGGCTACAAGGATGTTATACTCATGCAATATGAACACAGGTAGCAAATATTGCCAAACAAAATAAAAGTCAGTTTGGTTCAGACCCTACATTTATTTGATGACAATTTGAACCTGGAGGTCAATAGTGCCAGATTGGCCCATGAGCCACCGCCTTCTGGCATAAGACTCTAGGCAGTTCAATAAATAAATAGTGTATATATTTCACATAGAAACGGCCAATGAGTGAGTGAGTGAGGTCATATTTAACGTCACATTGGCAATATCTCAGCCATATCGTGACGAGAACATTCAACAATGAAAAAGATCATATATACATTATAAAAACCTGTCAACAAAGGACAGTAGAATATCACAGAAATGAATGTAAAACTAGTAACTACACCTAAAATAATTTATCTATAGAGGACAATACAATATAACAATGGGTTATAGATTGCTAACAACTGAAGGGAGATCACCATACTAGGGACCATGGGGACTTACAACACTTTTGCTACCTGCATGGACCCTAGCTGGATTTACACCATACCCTCAGCCGTCAGCAATTTGGGAAATCTAGCCATGCAAATAAAAAGACACTTATGCTACGATTAAAAACGTGGAAACTTTGAATTTACTTTGAATGTTTGTGGACTTACATACCCTCTCGGGGGACAATAGTTTTACAGTATTTCAACCCTCTTTGAGGATACAGCCACTAACAAGCACAGTTATGAATTTAAACTTCCAATAATAAAATATTTATTTACAATTCAGTCAATAAATCTAATTCTTTTAAAAATGCAATGATTAAATGAGAGCTTGTGTTATTAAAAAGACCCTTCAGAGTTCGTGGATTAAAAAACTCATCCCTTGTGATGGAATACTCAACACAGTAGAAACGGCCAATACCCAATAATAGTTAAAATGTGCAAAATACAGTCACCATGCACAGGGCTTGGCGTGACCATTGATAGAATCGGGCCGATTCTACCACCCGTCTAGGTGAAGTAAGGGCCGAAGTGGTGTGTTGAGCAATAGGAGCACGGTTCCAGGCTCCTGCTGCCCTCGACCACCAAACTACCGTCCTTCATCGACACGGGACGCAACCCACGGCAAACGGGTTGGTGTACCAAATACCCCCCCGGGTCCACTACGGGGGTGTCGGCGAGCTCTTGGCGTTACCCAGCACCCACCAAGAGGAGGTGGCTCGCCACGGGTGCCATACACGGGTGCCATACATCTTATGCAAAGTGCACAACTGAACCACAATTAATGACTCTTGACGTTGTTCAAATATACGTTTTTGACACTGTGCACAATTACAGTAGTAGAACATTTTGAAGGTAATATGAATGTACTTGTACTTCACTTATATCATATGACTAAAATTGTCCAAATAGTTACTTCATTTCTGAATTGAAGATTGTCTACGTGTTGCCAAACATATGTTTAGAAGGTCACGCTTCTATTTCATACAGGTGCTTAATCAATGCTGACTGGAGAGTTATACAATATTCACTCAGAAAAGAGGATCATGATATTCGTCCATGGGTGGAGACGATATTTGACATAATATGCTCACCTGAGTCATGACTTCCAAGGAACTTGCATCCTATTTACCCTCTCCTATTACTATTCGTTTTGTGGCCATCCTCACAATTTGCCTCATATTCTGACGTGTCCCTTTTGAATACAACAGTGAAACGGTGAAATTCTCGGTTTGACTCACGTGATGTCTACTCAGAGTCCCCAATTGACGAGAGACATTCAACTGCTTCCCTGTTCAAGTCATGCTCACATCTGAGTTGCCACAAACATGAATTTTATAATGGCCCAAGGGAGGTAACTCTTCACAATATAGCATGCTACAGAAATACAGCAACTTTTAAATTTTTTTGAAGGGGTACCGGATTCTAAAGTACAGAATACAATCAACTGAATCAATCAGTAATGCTCATGATTTGTCTCACGTATCAATACAATTTTATGCCTTGCACGAAGAGCAAATGTTGCGAGTGTGTGCACCTGCGGACGACTCATGTGCAAAGTACACCCTTAAACTTGCCAACAAGTCATCACCTAAATGAATAGCCAGATTGGTGGATTGGACACAACTGAGAAAGATCGACTCGTTTGCAAAGTATCGCTCGATGAAACGCCCAAACACAATACCGTTTCACTCCAAAACCGGCGCTACGCAATACAGTGTGGATATCTGCTCCTATAATCAATGCAGAATTTATTACTATAGCATGAGTTAAAATTTCTTCGCATAGCCTTACAAACAGTCTCTGTGGCTTGCTTGACAACACCCTTGAGAAGAAACGTTTCAATAACATTACATAATGCTTACGGATTACTTTGCCCCAAATGAAAATGGCTACTGTGGCCACGTTTGTAGCATACAGTCGTAGTGTAATGAGTGAGTGAGTTAATATTTAACGTCACATCGGCAATATTGCAGCCATATCGTGACGAGAACATACGTGACAAAAAAAATATATATCCATATTATGAAGGACCTGTCGACGAAGGACAGTAAAACCACTAGACTATCACAGTTATTATTACAACTAGTGTGGAAACTTAAAAAATAATAGTATCACTATTTGGACAGTACAATATAAAAACAGGCCATAGATCGCCAACAACAGAGGGTAGATCACCATACTAGGGGCCATGGGGACTTACAGTACCTCTGCTACCTGCATGGTCCCTAGCTGGATTTACATCATCCCTCAGCTGCTGGCAATTGTATGAAAAGTTAGCCGAAATTAAAAGAACATGAATGCTACGATTAAAATCCTGGTAGACTTAAATTTACTGTGAATGTTTGTGGACTTACGTACCCTCTCAGGAGGACAATAATTTTACAATACTTCAACCCCCTTTGAGGGTACTGCCACCAACGATTCAAGTTACTAATTCAAACTACCAATCATTAAAATGCATCTATTTACACAACATAATTTTCAAAATTCCACCAAAAAATCAATTTCTTATAAAAAACCAATGATTAAATGACAACTAACAGTGCTAAAAAGGTCCTTGATAGTTTTGACATTGAAAAATTTATCCCTTGTGATGGAGAATTCAACACAGTCAAGCAGAATATGCTTGACCGTGACTCTCTCATCACAAGGGATACAAAACGGAGGATCCTCACCTTTTAAAAGGTATACATGAGTGTATCTTGTATGGCCAATACGACATCGTCGCAAAATGACTTCTTTAAATCTGGACTGACAACCCAAGTATGTATAACCAATGTAGGGTTTTATTTCATGTAGTTTATTTATACCTACTTGGGTGTCCCACTTCTTCTGCATCAGATCACGAGTGTAAGCTCTAATGCTAGCTTTGTAGTCAGAATAAGAAATAAGAAGTGGTGTCACAGATTTTTTGAGTGCTGCCTTAGCAGCAAGATCGGCCATTGCGTTACCGGAAATGCCTACATGGCTGGGTAACCAACAGAAGACGATGTCGTATTGGCCAGTAGCAAGATCATTATATAATTCAATAATTTCTATTAAAAGTGGATGTTTACAAGAAAGATCTTTAATAGCCTGAAGGCAAGAAAGAGAGTCGGAATAGATTATATATTGTTTATGTTTATGGCGTCTTTGAATATATTTAAGAGCTGTTAATATGGCGTTAGCCTCAGCGGTAAAAATAGAACTGTTGTCTGGTAATCTAGAAGATATTGTTCTGGATCCAATGACAGTGGCACAAGCTACTGCGCCACCGTCCTTGGACCCATCTGTAAATAAGGATTTATAACTGCTATATTTATGTTTCAATTCATTATATTCTTGTTTATACTGTAATTCATTGGTTTCTGATTTTTTAAATGTGGTCAGTGTTAGGTCCACTTGGGTCCTAACCAACTGCCAAGGAGGAGAAGAGAGAAGACGGGAAGGAGCTATATTTTCCAGCTCAATGCCGGCAGCAGCAAGAAATGGTTTAATTCTGTGTCCTAGAGGTGGAACAACAGAAGATTTTTTATTGTATACATCCTCGTAAAGGGGATTGAAAACACAGTTATAGGCAGGGTTAGATTCATTAGAGTATAATTTAGTAATGTATTGTAAAGCTAACTTAATACGTCGCTGCTCAAGAGATGGTTCATCAGCCTCAACGTAGAGACTGTCAATAGGTGAAGTTCTGAAGGAACCAAGACAAAGTCTTAGACCTTGGTGATGGACAGAATCTAATAGTTTCAGGTTGCTTTTACAGGCTCCACCATATACGATTGAGCCATAATCAAGTTTTGAGCGAATGAGTGATCTATACAAGTGAAGGAGGGTAGTCTGATCCCCTCCCCACTTTGAATTAGAAACAACCTTTAATAAATCGAGTGCCTTCAAGCATTTGGTTTTAAGGGATTTAATATGTGGCAAAAAGGTCAAATGTGAATCAAAAACAAGTCCCAAGAACTTGGCCTCCTTTACAACTTTGATGGGAGTGCCATCTAGAGATGCAAAAATGTATACAACTTGTTTTGGATTTAGAAAATTTAAAGCCGTTTTCAAGACACCATTTATTTATTTTGTTTAAACAAAGCTGCAGTTGCCGTTCAATGGTATGCATATTTTTCCCACGACAAGAAATATTAAAATCATCCACAAATAACGATCCATCAATTGAATCGTTTAAAACTTTTGATAAACTATTTATCTTGATGCCAGAAAGTGTGAGAGACAGAATACTGCCTTGTGGAACACCCTGATCCTTATTGTAATGATCAGACAGGGTAGAACCCACTCGAACTTGAAACTGTCTGTCATTTAAAAAGTTGGCTATAAATTGAGGTAAACGACCTCGCAAGCCGAAGTCATGTAAGTCTCTTAAAATACCATATTTCCAGGTTGTGTCATATGCTTTTTCGAGATCAAAAAGATAGACACAGCATGTTGTTTATTAATTAGTGCGTTTTTAACAAATGATTCTAAACGCACTAAGTGATCGACAGTACTTCTGTTTTTCCGGAAACCACACTGTATATCAGTTATAAGTTTATTTGTTTCCAAGTACCAAACAAGTCGATTATTTATCATGCGTTCCATGGTCTTGCAAACACAGCTAGTTAAAGAAATCGGACGATAATTAGATGGATCCGTATGATCACGTCCAGGTTTAGGTATTGGCACTACTATAGCGTCACGCCATGAAGAAGGAAATTTACCTGAAGTCCAAATATCATCAAAAATACATAAGAGCGTCTCTAAACAGGATTCCGGTAAGTGTTTAAGGAGTTGATAATGTATGTTATCAGCTCCTGTAGCAGTGTCATGAGCTTGATCAAGAGCAGTATGGAGTTCATGAATAGAAAATGTTTCATTATAATCTTCCCCATTATCTAAATTGAAAGTAATAGTTTTCTTTTCTTGTTGCTTCTGATATTGCTGGAATTTTGGTACATAATTAGAAGAGGAAGAATGTTTTGCGAGGGTTTCACCTAGTTTATTAGCAATATCTGATTTATCAGTAAGTAATTGATATCCATGTTTAAGATGATGGACAGTAGATTTAGTACCTTTACCTTTAATTTTCTGGACCATGTTCCATACCTTGGACATGGGTGTCCGAGAATTTATTTTGGATACATAATTTTGCCAAGATTGGCGTTTGTTCTGTTTAAAAGTACGCCGTGCTTTAGCATTTAAAATTTTGAATTTATTTAAATTATGTACCATAGGATGGCGACGGAAGTAATGTTCTGCTTTTTTCCTTGCCTTCCTAGCTTGTTTCCAGTCATCGCTGAACCATGGTTTTCGAATATGTGGAGCTGCAGAGGACTTTGGTATACACTCATCAGCTATGGAATTCAGTTCCTCACAAAAACATTTAATAGCATCAGGAGCGTCAATAAAACGTTCGGGTTGAAGTTTTTCAGCACACAATGTTTCATATAAAGTCCAGTTAGCCTTTTTAAAATTCGTCCTTGATGATGGAGGTACATCAGATGGAGTTACAGCTTTTAATATAGTAGGAAAATGGTCACTTCCACAGAGGTCATCGTGGACTGACCATTCAAATTCATTTAGTAGTTCTGAATTTGTAAGTGACAAATCGAGAGCAGAATAAGTCCCTGTCCCAGGGTGTAAATATGTGTTGGAACCATCATTATAAATGCATAAATCATTGTCAGAACAAATGTCCTCCAACAATTTACCTTTAGTGTTTGTAGTTACACTACCCCAGAGTGGGTTGTGTCCATTCAGATCTCCCATTATGATACAGGGCTTCGGGAGTTGATCATACAGCACTTGAAGATCGGTTTTGTGAAACGTTGATGACGGAGAAATATAGAGAGAGCATAATGTAAACGCAACATGCAAAGTTAGTCGCACTGCGACGGCCTGAAGATCAGTAGTAAGTGAAACAGGGCTATGGATAATATTCTGTTTGACTAGGATGGAAGACCCTCCCGTGGCCCTGTCACCCGGAGGTGAAAAACAATGATATGCCTTGTAATGACGCAGGTCAAAAGTATCTGTCTGTTTTAAATAGGTCTCCTGCAGACAGAAAGCTGATGGTGTTAAATCCTGGACTAAGAGCTGCAACTCATTAAAATTAGTCCTTAGACCTCTACAATTCCACTGTAAAAGATTATTCTGATAACCTATCTTTTGGGGGGGTTTATTGGGGATCTACCCCGCACTTTTTTGGTGGGCGACAAGCTGTGAGCCCTAGAATGGACGTTTTCACACACGTCCATATCCTCAAGCGATCCGTATTTATTGAATAACTGAATTTTATTTTGTGACCCTTTCGGGGCTCTCCCACTCAGTTTCTTTGAAGAATCTTGCTGTTTACCTTTAATTTTACTGAGACTTTGTCGATGACAGAGAAGATGGTTCTAGATCAGGTGATGTTTCTAATTGTATTTGGGACGTACCAGTAAGTGATTCTCGTGTTTGAGTAGATGTAGCGGGTGAGAAAAGGTTTGGGGAATCCGTTTTGACCCAAGTCAAGTTTGTCTGACAGCTAGTGGATACTGTAGGTACTCTAGTTGCTGTTTCTGGCGCTCTTCTGGCAATGGAAGCATAGCTTTCTGTTTGTTCTAAGCTTAATACTTGTCTCTTTGCTTCAGCAAAGCTGATGTTTTGTGTAAACTTTAATTTATTTATTGCCATTTGCTGTTTCCAAACAGGACACTCTTTAGAATAAGACGGATGATTCCCTGAGCAGTTGGTGCATTTTGTAACAGAACTGTCACAATCCTCTGTTGTGTGTGTCTTTTCACCACAGCGAGCACACACAACGGATAATGTACAAGAATTTACACCATGTCCGAATTTTTGGCATTTGAAGCATCTGAGAGGATTCGGAATGTACGTGTCAACATTTAGATTGCAATAGCCGGCCTTGAGTGATCTTGGAGCAGAAGGTAGGGAAAAGGAAAACAGATAAGTGTTGGTTGTGACAGTTTCATTATTTTTACGAGTTGAGAATCGTTTCACATAAAGAACACCCTGATCTTTCATTTCAGAGGCAATATCTAATTCTGACATGTCAGCGAGTAATCTATCGCGGTCCCGTACAATTCCCTTACTCGTGTTGAGCGTTTTGTGTGCCGTGATTGTGACGGGAGTGCCGACATATGTCTTAGCGTTCAACAGGTTTGTTGACTGTTGCTTTTTGGTACACTCAATCAAGAGTGCACCAGAACGTAATCTTCTGATATTTTTTACGTCCCCAGCAATGCCTTGGATACCCTTCGACACAGCAAAAGGGTTTAATTTCAAGGGTGTTCTATCTTCAGTCTCAACAACTAGAAAACGTGGCCAGTATTCAGTAGGATTGGACAGTCTAAGGTCAGTATCAGTATGATCTTCTTCAAGGAGACGTTTTGTTTTTTTGTAGGGCGTTTCATACGCCATGGTTATTGTTTTTTCATTTCATCATCCGAGCTCCCCACCCACCATGGAGTATCACAGGGACAATGCTAGAGCAAGCGGATCTCCAGCCTGCAGCACCAAGGATACTCGGATGATATACTCCAGCAGAAGAGTTACAAATAACAAATCCACCAGATTGGCCCATGAGCCACCGCCTTCTGGCTTAGGACTCTAGGCAAAGTGCAAAACATCATTGTTCAAAAGTTTAAACATCTGTTATGAACAATTTCAGCAAGACCCAATGGTTAACATGAACAAATCCAAATTGTGTGATGACAAATAAGTCTAGTCCATACACACAGGGCTTGGCGTGACCAGCCGATTGATAGAATCGGGCCGATTCTACCACCCGTCTAGGTGAAGTAAGGGCCGAAGTGGTGTGTTGGGCAACAGGAACACGGTTCAGGCTCCTGCTGCCCTCAACCACCAGACTACCGTCCTCCACCGACACGGGACGCAACCCACGGCAAACAGGTTGCCCAATTCGGTTGCTCCTTGCAACCAGCAATGGGGTGCTATGGACCTAGTTGACCCGGGTCCACACGGGGCTTTGAACGTCTCTTGGCGTGACCCAGCACCCACCACGAGGAGGTGGCCGTTCACGGGTGCCCGTAGTGTAATGTGGATCACAGAGGCATCTTGCCCCCTTCACAGTCATGCGAAGTTTCCAGAAACGCGCAATTAACTACCGGAAACGCTATCCACGAAGATATCACTGGACTAAGAAAATCTAACACAAGCTGAAACTACTAGCACCAATAATGGGAGACGTATAATTATTGACAGGCTTCAGCATCCGTTATGAGCAAAACGTGATGTACTCTCAGTTTTCGATTTCAAAATAAAATTACTTATCTGGTTACACCGATCCTCATAATGTGACTGAAAACGTATCCAGAATAAAAGTTTATATTGTGATACAAAAACATCATCATTGGCTGACAAGAGGCATGTAAATGCTGCATGATTACAGAATGCGCAAATAAGTAATTGCGCGATTTCCGTCAAGGCAACCGACTGCAACACGCCACATCTGCTGTGTTAATGCATATGTATACCAAACGTCAACTGAAACGTTAGCCTCCTACCCTATTGAATTTCTGAAAACTATCAAATATATCTTAGACGTTATAAGTTGAACAATACAGCTTTATGCAAATCAAAAAACAATTTCAAAAACATTCATATTATGGTGACGTACACCTTTTTCAGAAGTGTTAAATTGTCCTATTTTCAGGGTAACGTTTCTTCTTGGCGTTTAGTGACTATGAAGTAATACCACGATTGAATGTTGTTTCTCTCAGTGAATGCCGTGAAGTATTATTCCATACAACACTTAAACAACTGTACTTGCATGGGATTGTGACCATGTCATACGATGAAAGTGTATGTGTTCATGAATCGCTTTAATGAGACACAGTGTTCGGGAAAATGTAGTGGGTATCAGCAAGCATCGACACAGAGCAGATGCATTCATCATTCTCAGATGTGTTATACAGTCGTAACACGCTTAGTATCCATATCATATTTCCTTGTCCGGTATGAGTCAATATTGACGTGTATTTGTACACGAGATATGACATTGTTTTTTCTTCCCTTACTAAAGTCAACATGATGTGTATAGCACTCCGCAATACCAGATGTTCTTACATACATATTTATGCATGACCTTTGTTGAGACCACGAGAGAGACAACGACAAAGAGAAGAGAGAGAGGATGTTTGACAAAAGAGCGAGAGAGAGAGAGATTTAGTGGCATTAAAACTAGGGAAAAGGCGGCTTGTGTTGTTCGAAAGTTATGTCATATAACTAAGCGTGACTATCGTACATAAGGAAACTCATGCAATCATTTCGATGACAAATAACAATCATATTGGGGGAGAAAAATTTCCTGAAATATTAAGGGGTACTTTGAATGCAGCCGACACGGAAAGACAAATAGCATTAGGAACACAATATCACAGTGTTTTAACTGATGACTAAAATATGACCTTTGTGAACATGATGAGTCTGTTTATGTGTTGATTGAAGGCTAATAATTCCTAGGCAAAATCTCACGAAAGCCATTGATGTCAGGTTAGGTTTTAGTCGTTTTCCACTTTGCTTGTTATCGATAATCCATGTGTTTAATAGATGCTACATTCCGATGTAGGTGCAAAATGTTATTAAGCAAGTGACACGCAACTTTATACATAAGAAGAACCTATACACAAAGTATAATTGTAGGTAGCAGCCAGTGTGCACACCGTGCGCATAGAAACAGACCAGACCACTTCGCCCCGTTAAGATCAGTCTATATCCAAGGAGACCCGTGAAGGTCCCGGGGTAGAATAGGCCTTCAGCAACCCATGCTTGCCATAAAAGGTGACTATGCTTGTCGTAAGAGGCGACTAACGGGATCGGGTGGTCAGACTAGCTGACTTGGTTGACACATGTCATCGGTTCCCAATTGCGCAGATCGATGCTCATGTTGTTGATCACTGGATTGTCTGGTCCAGACTCGATTATTTACAGACCGTCGCCATATAGCTGGAATATTGCTAAGTGCGACGTAAAACTAAACTCACTCACTCACTCACTATATCCGAGGAAGGATTTGGTGGAATTCCTGTGGCATTGTTGCAGGATTTGGATAACGTCAGAACTGTCGATTATCCCCGACGTGTTTCAAAGATGAAACATCACCTAACATAAATTCAAGTTCTGTCGATACGGCTGGAGAGATGTCCATGGTTTAAATTTGTCAGCCATGAACAAGGGCCTTATTGTTTGCAATACACCACCACAAATGCTTCTTAACACACTTTTGCTCTGGTTGGGAAAAATTATTCACAAGAATATCCATGAATATACGTTAAGGTGTATCAACGTTTAATTCTGAGTATAGATTGAGCGCAATTAGTCGTAATCCTGTTAGGATACCAAAGGATGGGTTTCAAAGTGAAGTTAGAGAAGACAGGAGTTGTCTGAGGACACTTGAGAGTGAGATCAAGTTCAGCTGCAGATATGTGTTGTTAAATATTAATATTCCAAAAAATTCTGAATCAGGCTTTGCAGATTTCTAAATACGTCTTTTACAGGAATATCGTGTTAGTATAATTAGTGCCAAAGCCTGACATATTTGTAACACCACGTGGGTAATTCTTACACTTATGCAAACGATGCTTAAATATGTCTCGTATGATATTATCAAGTAAGTGATCATCAACCTTTGTGTCATCATTACTCCCCACTTAGAACTCGAAACGTCTTTTACCAGTGGACTGCAGGTAGTGTGTGAGACACGAGAATCTGGCGCTCTCAACCACCTTGATTTTGATAATTCAGGACCCTACTGTGGTTTGCGCTTACGTGATGAATAGCATCACAGTTTGCTTTGGATTTCGCTAACTTGACGCGATTGTCGTTGGTCGATTTTAAAATGTTGTGTCTCCTTTTTATAACGTATGCATATTCTTGTACGTGGCATTGGAATTGTGATCAAAGAATGATCCAAGTGTTCACAACAGTGGGATGAAGCCCACTCGTGCTTTAAACTGTCGTTGTTTAAATACATAATCACGGAGGTATTCGGTTCCTCAGTAGTTAATGCACACCTTAGAAAATTGCATGGTCTCTCTATGTTCCATGTGCTATTTCTGTTTCGAATAGATTATTGTAATATTTTGTTTGTTGGTCTAAGGTACCTAGAGACATAGGATATAGGGCAAGTATCTAATATTAAAGATGCCTTGTAAATGGCATGTCTGTTGGCAAATGGCACACGGTATAGATCATGCACACTGTAGGTCCAAACTGGAAATTCTGTTGTGCGTGTATAATGGCAAATAAAAGTGGCAGTAGTAGGACACTTATCTTTATCAGGTATGGTTAGATACCAGCACACGGGCACTTACTGAAGTTGGCAATGTCAGATTATATACTGCTTACTTCATAAAGCGCAGCAAATTTGAATGTTAACTATAAAAAAACACCTGATTTAAAAGTGAGGCGTTGTTTTCAAAGGGAAGGTTTTATTTTCGCCGTTTTATGTAGGAAATGCTGGGTAACCACCATGTTGATAGAAGTCGGTCAAAATTTCCAAGAAAATATCAACTATATTCTAAATATAGGTATTTCAAAGCAGTCACAACGTCACAGTGCATCTACTATCATTATACAACGTATTTTGACTATTTTGAAAATACACAGTCAATATGCAGTATTTTAGGGCATGGACGCAGCTCTTCCTGCTACTGGAATGTAAGAATGATATCAAGCAAAGGAGAGAAACTGAAGAGGCTCTGTGTATTGGCCGGGTAGTCAAACTAGGACTAGTCATATTGGGAATAAACCGATGTCACGACACACCTAGCAAGGGAAAGCTTAAGATATCGACTTTTCGTACGTTTAATTTTTCAGGGAAACGCTCTGAGTATATTACTCATGTGTATTTACTTCTGTATTGAATGGGATCCATACACATACCCATGCTTCTCCAACAATATAACGTGGTCACGTGATCTCATATACATTTGTCTAACAAAGTACTGTTGTAACATACTGGAGGTTTTCACCCTTCTCTACTGCACATTATATCGTTTCAGTGTGGTCTTTGTTTTACATATTACATTGTAATTATTGTTGACTTTGGTAATAAGTCTAAATCGCAATGTTTTTCAAGATGTTTGTAATGTTTTTCGTACAAAGGTGAGAATGTGTTCATATGCAAAGTCAAATTGCGGTATATGGTGTCTTCGTAGACTTTTAACGCTTCACATATTGGATATCTGTTCGTATGTTGCCAGAGGTTCGTATATGTTTGAAGGTTGGACAGCACTTCTATCCAGAGCCGTATATTCTCCTCCAGCTTCAGGATGCAGGTGATCACCACCTGAAACAGTTACATGAAATTAGCAAAGTCTATTTGTTTCTGAAAATCTAATATTAGCACATAGACTCAAGACGAACGACTGACTGAGTTAAAATATATGGCCACATTGGCTATATTTCAGCCATATCGTGACTTGACAAGACAAATGAATGAAGTGATAAAACCAAGCTGAAATTATGTGATTCATATTTCCATCTACGATGTATTTCAGCTAGAACGAAATGGCTGATGTGAATTGTGTGGTGTACTAGAACGACGGAGCGATTGTAGAACAAAACCATTTTGGACAAAAAACCCTCAAGGCAAAACCAATTAGGAAACAAATCCCCCTAAAATAAATAAGAACCTTCGGGCAAAATCCCCAAACACTGAGATATGAACACAGAAGAGTGATATACAGCATGTGAAGTGATAATTAGATGTACTGGAAACCCTGTATGTATATAATCAGTCAATGAGGCCAGATAAAAAAACTTGTAGAAACAAGTGTGATGTGAACACTACAGTGTGATATACACCTTTATTAGTGACAATATAGGTGGCTTTTGTGATATTCCAGGAACTAGAGAGGCATACTCCTAGATACCATAACGTAAAGGTTGTCATCTGTCTGTCTGTCTCGCATACGTATTGAATTAAAAATCCAATTTTTGCTATTTTTCATTGTAAGTGTGATGCCGGCTAAATAGTTTTTTTCCTTCATTATTAATTCGATTTGGTTGTTCTACGTGTTGTTTTTTGTCCTAAGGAGGTCCAAGGTTGTTGTTTTTCCCTGGGGGGATTTTGTCAACAGGGGATTTGTCTGCAGACCGATTGAACATATATATTTCTGTGACCTATCGCGTGTGATGATTCTGTTATATGATTCCAAGGTGACACCTACAATACCTGATTTGCACCCAAAATGAACACGCAGTGCATGGACGTATTGGCTATTACCAGAGGCAGATCCTTCCGAGTTGACTGCAACATTGTGCACAGGTTGCTGCTCACTTCCTCCAGAAGGGGGGCGTACTGTTAATTCAGATACCTGTTAACCCAACAAGAAAGAAACATAGAAACATTCAGCTTCCTGAGGTTGCTAATTTATGCCCATTTATGAAGTGATACCATTATATGGATAAACAGTGAGCGTCAGTTGTCATTTACAAAAAGGCAAGTAATATATACACCCACACCTAACACCTGCACCGAAAATTGTGGTTTGCGCCAATTTTAGTGTAAGCACATGCAAGTGCAGGTTATGAATATATTCCCATGTCACATATTCAGCGTGTAATTACAAAGCAATCCTAAAGAGTCGTTATCATTCAAATTAGGATCAATATTTCTGAGGAAAGTTAGTTTCCTATCTCATAGTGACATGGTAACATTAGGTATTTTGAGATATATCCTTCCTCATTAAATGTTACCGGTTTACAACATGTGACCGCTCATTCGCATGCATAGTCACACATGTGTTGTGACATACCCCACACTCTCAAAAGCATATTAGGATGGTAAGAAGAGTGACTCGTGTTCAAATCAGTTTAGGCACCCGTGGCGAGCCACCTCCTCGTGGTGGGTGCTGGGTAACGCCAAGAGCTCGCCGACACCCCCGTTGTGGACCCGGGGGGATATTTGGTCCACCAATTCGTTTGCCGTGGGTTGCGTCCCATGTCGGTGGAGGACGGGATCCTGGTGGTTGAGGGCACTGGGGCTATTAACTGTGTTCCACTGCCCAACACACCACTTTGGCCCTGACTTCACCTAGACGGGTGGTCGAATGGACCCGGTTCGACCAATCGGCTGGTCATGCCAAGCCCTGTGCATGAAGTATATATATCATTGCACAAATTGTATTTGGATTTTTACTTTCGGTCTTGGCCTATTTGTTCATTCAGCTTTTCGAAATTTAAAATGCATTTTTGAAGTTCTGAACTTTTGCGTAGCGTCTTATGCCCAGAAGGCGATGGCTCATGGGCCAATCTGGTAGATTAATTATTTCTAATTCTTCTGCTGGAGTATATCATCCGGGTATCCTTGGTGCTGTAAGCTGGAGGCCCGCTTGCTTTAGCATTGTCCTTGTGATACTCAGTGGTGGGTGGGGAGCTCGGATGATGAACCGTATTACACTAACCATGGCTTGTGAAACGCCAACAAAAAAAACAAAACGTCCACTTGATATTGACCCTGTTGATACAGACCATAGACCGTCTACATCGATTGAGTATTGGCCACGTTTCATTGTGATTGAGACTCCTGACAAGACACCTTTGAAGTTGAACCCCTTTGCTGTATCCAAAGGTATTCAAGGTATTGCTGGGGATGTGAAGAACATAAGACGCTTACGTTCGGGTGCCCTGCTAGTCGAGTGCGGGAAAAAGCAGCAAGCAACAAATCTGATGAGTATTAAATCTTTCAAGGGCATTCCCGTCACGTTTTCTGCACACAAAACCTTGAATACAAGTAAAGGTATCGTGAGAGATAGAGATCGATTGTTTGATGACATGTCGGACCTTGATATAGGATCTGAAATGAAAGATCAAGGTGTACTGTATGTCAAGCGCTTTTCAACTCGCAGAAACAACGAAACCGTCAAAACAAATACGTATCTGTTTACTTTCTCATGTCCAAATGCTCCCAAATCAGTGAAGGCAGGCTACTGCAACATACAAGTTGATACTTACATCCCCAACCCGCTCAGGTGTTTTAAATGCCAGAAATATGGACACGGTATAAATACTTGCACATTGTCTGCTGTGTGTGCTCACTGTGGTGAGAAGACACACACAAGAGAAGATTGTGACACCGATTATAAAAAATGCACCAATTGCTCAGGCGACCATTCGGCATTTTCTAAACAGTATCCTATTTGGAAAGAGCAAACGGAGATCAATAAAATAACATTTACTCAAAATATATCTTTTTCTGGGGCCAAAAAGCTGGTAATGAGATCTGATCTTATAGAAATTTATGCATCAGTAGCAAAAACATCATCGGGTTCTAGCTCTAAAACAACATCAACCACAGGCTGCCAAACTACCTTGACTTGGGTAAATTGCGATTCTCCACAGCATTTCTACCCTGCTATATCATCACAGACGTGAGGAATCACTTCCTAGTACCTCAAGGTCTTCTGATCACAAATCATCATCTCAGTCACACTCAAAGTCTCAATCGACATCTGATAGTCAACAAACGGTGAAAAGTAAACCAAAGCCGAAGCCTGATGCTTCAAAACAACAAAGTGGCAGAGCTCCTAAAGCATCACAGAACAAAATTCAGTTGTTCAATAAATATGGGTCTTTTGAAGACATGGACGTTTCTGAAAACGTCCATTCTAGGGCACATAGTCTGTCGCCCTCCAAAAGAATGCGGGGTAGATCCCCAATAAATCCCCCCAAAAGATAGTTTATTCCAATAATATTGTACAGTGGAACTACAGAGGATTGAGGACTAATTTACATGAATTACAGCTATTAGTCCACGATTTTACACCTTCAGCGTTATGTCTCCAAGAGACATATTTAAAACAAACAGATATATTTGACCTTCGTCAATTTAATGCGTATCATTGTTTTTCACCTGCGGGTGATAGGGCCACTGGCGGATCATCCATTCAAGTCAGACAAAACGTTATTGAAAGCCCTGTTCCACTTAATACTAATATGCAGGCTGTTGCAGTGAGAATTACTTTACATGTAGCGTTTACGTTCTGTTCCCTCTATATTTCGCCATCTTCAACGTTTGTCAAAACTGATCTTCAAGCTCTATATGACCAACTCTCGAAGCCCTGTATTATAATGGGAGATTTAAATGGGCACAACCCACTCTGGGGTAGTGTAAATATAAACACTAAAGGTAAATTGTTGGAGGACTTTTGTTCTGACAATGATTTGTGTATTTATAATGATGGTTCCAACACATATTTACACCCTTGGACAGGGACTTATTCTGCTCTCGACTTGTCACTTACAAATTCAGAACTACTAAATGAATTCGAATGGCCAGTCCACGATGACCTCTGTGGAAGTGACCGTTTTCCTACTATATTAAAAGCTGTAACTCCATCTGATGTTCAACCATCATCAAGGCGGAATTTTAAAAAGGCTAACTGGGCTTTATATGAAACACTGTGTGCTGAAAAACTTAAACCCGAGTGTTTTATTGACGTTCCTGGTGTTATTAAATGTTTTTATGATGAACTGAATTCCATAGCGGATGAGTGTATACCAAAGTCCTTTGCAGTTCCACATATTCGAAAACCATGGTTCAACGACGAGTGCAAACAAGCTAGGAAGGCAAGGAAAAAAGCAGAACATTATTTCCGTCGCCATCCTATGGTTCATAATTGAAATAAATTTAATTTTTTAAATGCTAAAGCACGCCATACTTTTAAACAGAACAAACGCCAATCTTGGCAAAATTATGTATCCAAAATAAATTCACGGACATCCATGTCCAAGGTATGGAACATGGTCCAGAAAATTAAAGGTAAGGGTACTAAATCTGCTGTCCATCATTTTAAACATGGCGATCAGTTACTTACAGATAAATCAGATATTGCGAATAAACTGGGTGATACCCTCGCTAAACACTCTTCCTCTTCTAATTATGTACCTACATTCCAGCCGTATCAAAAGGAACAAGTACTCGTTTCATCAACTCAGTACTTTGCAAGGTAATAAGAAGCAATAACCCTATTGGACGTTTTCATTTGTGCACTCTGGGAGAGAACCAATTGTGCAATCATTGCACAATGCTTTCTTTGGTATGTGCAGAGAATGCCATGTATTGAGTTCGAAGACAGTCTCATGTGGTTTAGTATATAGTGCAGTATGATAAGGGATTAAAAAATAATGAAAAAGAAAACTCTACCAAAACAGAAACGTTCCATGAAACGTTCGATTATATTTATAAAGAGTTTTCGTTTGACCCTTCACGTTAAAACATGTTAACAGATTATTGAGTCTTGAACTAATTCAGTTATTGATTTTATTATAAGGATTTCATGGCTTCAGGCAAAAGTTGCATTACGACGCATGTAACAACCAGCATAGATCCGCTAAACCCCGCGATACCGCGATACCGATCCAGAATCCAAATAATATTTTAGTGAGCGTATTACTTTAGCTACATATTATCATGTTCGTTCCATACCAGCGTCTCTTAATGGAAATTATTGCACATGTTCATTCATCAGACCTCCCCACATGTACATTCCCCCGTTAAATAATGTTATGCCTCGCATAATCACGTGTGTTATATCTATAACAATACATGTGACTCATTACCGGTTACTCAGCTAGCGCACGTATTAAGACACGGTCATAATACAACATCTAAAATAGCAAAACAACAGCAATACCCACAAAACCAAACTAACCCTAACCAAAACAAACAGAGCACGCCTGAAGGGTTTAGGGTTGTCAAAGCAGACAGACTTTGATCATTACGAAGAGGTACAGCTATTCTCAGAACAGACATATCAATCTACTCGAACAGGTAAAGCGCTGGATGCATTTGACTGCCACTTAAAAGGAAGGGAATCCAACATGAGGAGAAAAATCCAAAAATGTTCCACTGATGATGATTTATGTAGATTGCAAAACAAATACGTAAGTTTCCTACTCGGATCGCATAATGGCAGAATGTCATTCATTTAGTAATTTAAACCTTCAATGGATATAATTTACTGGATATATTTAGTCTGGTGGGTTGGCTCACAAGTTCAACACTGATGAAGTCGTTTCGGATCTCCAGATTTAAGAGGGCCATGATCCATTCTGTTCCAGGTATAGTTGCCTTATGGGCGACAGTAAACACATAGAGGTTGATAAGGGTTTCTTAAAGTGTGGAGAGAGGAGTCAACACTAAAGTACACTACGTCTAAAGCTTCGTGCATGGACACCCATAGTAACCTTCGTCGGAATCAACTCAGTATATATACCACTAAATGTAAACCTACTACATATACTTCCAATACATACAAAGAGATGACATGCCGCGCTAACACACACACGTGGAGCTTTACCAAATTGCTTCATATTGCAGTATCATGTCCCATCTCTTGTGCATTTCTGCAAATATATAATAAGTTGATTTTGAAGCACAGGCAAGACAGTAATTACGAAAGAGTGATACTTATGTTAGGATGTTAGGAGCAGGTGTTTGACATCCAGATCCATTGTTCTGGAGGTTTCGTCTCTTTCTGGAATCAAATCGTTTACAGTGGAAAGTGTTAAGCAGTACTGCAGGAATCTCCCCAACACACAATATTCAAGTATTGGTCTGCCCAGTCCGTAAGAGAAAATGTAGACATCGCTTAATGTATATCATTGATATACACGCTCAGCAAAACCGTCACGGATGCCACCCCATCCTTTTAGTCGTTGAATACTACAAGCTCTAGTAATTGTTGCAGGCACTTTATAGGAACTATACTGAACCGCAAAAGAAACGCAAGTCGGTTTTCAAAAATCTTACACTGCTATCATGGGTACTCGTAAACTTAATTAATTGAAAAAAACAACGGACACATGATTGTTGATGAAATGGTGCATGATTTCTGTTGGAAAATTCATCTCTGTTAGCAAAACATTCAGCACCCATAAACAGTAAAAATGACATAACAGAGTCTCGTAATCAGTAACGTGTGTGACCGCCATTGCTGTCGACACAGGCAGTACAGCGACGTCTAATCGAGTCAACAAGTCTCTGGGAGAAGGCTTGTGGCAGTTGATTCCATTCCCTTGTCAACCGTGCTTCCGAATCCCTCAGGTTCTGAGGTGGACCAGCTGTGTGCATTCTTCTTCCAGTTTCTTCCCGCACGTGTTCTATCGGTGCCATATCGGGGGATAGAGAGGGCCAGGGCAGCACAGGAATGTTGTTTGCTCTCAGAAAGTCCATGGAGACCCGTGCCGTGTGAGGACGAGCATTGTCTTGCTGGAAGATTTGGAGCGGACGCTGTGCTTGGAAAAGGGGTACAACGTGTTGTTGGGGAACTTGATCTCTGTAAACAACAGCAGTCACACGTTGACGAAACACCGGTGGTGTTCTGTGGTGGTAGCTGAAGCCTCCCCAGACCATCAGACTTCCTCCTCCCTAGCGGTCAGCCTTCACAATGCAACAGTTGGCGTAACGTTCATTACGTCGTCTCCATACACGTACTCAGCCGTAGGCGTGAGACATGTTGAACCTGGATTCCTCAGAAAACAACACTTGCTGCCATTGTTGACGCCGCCATCGTTGATGTTGTCTGGCCCACTGCAAGCGTTGTTCGCGGTGACGCTAAAATCGGTCTAACATAAGGACGTCGACATCTGATGCCTGCTGCCCTCAGTCGACGATGAACGGTGTCTGCAGAGATGTGGTGACGTGGTCCTTGGATGGTTGAAGCCGTCTGCGTCGCTTTTTGTTGTCGGTTACGAAGGTGAGTAACCCGGATGTGGCCATCTTGAGCTGGCGTTGTTACTCTCGGCCGTCCAGATCTTGGTCGGTCCTGAATATTTCCCGTCTGTTGATGCCTTGCCGAGAGTCTTGTGATTGTTGCAATGTGACACTGGAAGTGCCTGGCGACCGCAGTTGCTGTGGATCCGGCCTACAGCATCCCAATGGCGATCCCTCTTTGCTGTTGAGTTAGACTTCGCATATTTTCTAAGCTATCTCCCGTTGCATTTGGTAATGTGCGATGTTTCTGAATGGCGTACCTACTAAAGGGCCCATCAAGCACGAAAAGCACATGTATTGTGAGCAGCACGAAAATGTCATGCAAAAAGCAAAAATGCATGACTAAGGTCGCGTTTGCGCAATTTCACCAAGAAAAAACGGAAACAACATTAAAGTCATCGTGGGGACCGTGGTTTGATAATAGTGTAATATGCTTTACTGCGAGAAAAGTATTGAACTGAACGTTTGCAATAAAATGAACTTGCGTTTCTTTTGCGGTTCAGTATATTTTCTTAGTTCGTAACGAAATAGCTATTACCTAAGTATGACGCGAGCGACTCAAAACATATACTGTTTAAACAACATAAATTGTTTCCTTCCAAGAACGTGTCCTGTCTAGCGTGAAGACTCACTATCCACCCCCACCCCACTATACACCCTACACAGATGCATCCCCAACTCTTACGTTTGTATGTATTGTTAAGGACCATCCCACTTCAGACACTTATATCTTCTTCACTGGTGTACATTACAATATCAGGTGTTGTGCAAGGTGCTGTGACGGACAATCACAGACTATAAAACTACAAAAGAGCAGGTCGTTCTTTCATTTTTTAACCCTGACACCGGTTATCTATCCAGTTAACTGATATTACGAAAACAACTTTCGTAATTTCAACAGCTGTCCGCTACTTTGGCTGGCAATCAACGAACCTAACCACACGATTCATGAAGTCACCCCTGATCACAGCATTGGGGTCTCTGGTTAGTGTGTAGTCTATACTGACAACACATGACATATATCTACACCTACATATGTACACCTGTACAATGAAGAAACAATCTGACCCATGTATATGGCCAAGTATTGGTAACCAGAATAACTGACATTATTTACATCATAAGGAATTCCCAACGTATTTCACTGTACAAACAATCTTACACGGTGTGGCTTTTCATTCCATGACTATACCTACAGAGTAATGAAAACATGTCCCTATCTAACCTCGCAATATTCCAGCAATATCACGGCGGGCTACACCAGAAATGGGCTTCTCAGATTTTGGGGAATCGAACCCTGGTCTTCAGCATGACGAAAGAACTTGTAACCACTAGGCTATCTCACCGCCCGTCAATTCAGTAGCAAAAAGATGAACTAGAGTGAAATTTAATTGAATTCCGAAACTTGAAACAGAACAAATCATACTGTTGATCCAATAAAATGATGACTTATCATACTGATGTAGTATCACTTTTTCTCTTCACGACAAACACGATGACGATGGCGACGACGACGATTAGAACCAGACTGCCAACTACAGAAGCAGAAATGATTAGCACTGAGGATGTCGCTACTTGGTCCACTAGTTTTCTTTCTGTAACATAGGGGAAGTTTAAGTAAGAGCATGATATATAATTTCAATTAGACCCAAAAGTGATATGAAATGAAATGTGGAAGAGGTTGTGGTTCACATCACATCAAAATATGATCAACACGACGAGAGCAACCCGTGGCAATGTTAAGGAATATAAACATCTACTACACTCAGCCGTCACCCGACAACCACCCGCTGCCGCCATATGCAGAAATTGGGACACGCGACCGTGTAGTCGATCGAAAGAAGGCAAGAAATTGTGATGAGGGCAACGTAATAAATATGAATTGTTTTGGAAATTGGCAAGGACTGATATGAAACGTGACAGTGAATTGTTGTAAGTAAAGTCACGCCATGGAAATACGATTTTCGAATTAATACACGCAGCGTCGTGTCCAAGGGTTGCGAGGATAAGTTGAATCAGATTACTGTGTTACTCATGCACAATGAGTACAGTTATAGCACGTGGGCATCGTACAGTTCTGAGCCTACAATACTTCTGGTATGTGCAAGGTAAAAATCATCGTTTGGTATTGAAAATAGTTTATATCATTCACACAAAGGTAATATTGACATGTAGGTTTGAATAAATAAATTATTTTTCAATATCATGCAATTACGTTCATAACGCACAATGGACACAATGTGTGAAGCCCATCTCCGGTGCCCTCCGCCGTGATATCGCTACACGCGACGTAAAGCTCAGACTCGCCCACTCACAATATGCCAATACACTTACACAGTAGTGTTTATTGGATAAACAATAAATTTACGTAATTATTTTTTACGGAATTACATTTTTACAAGAGGTTGTTCTATCGATAGCTCCAGTTTATTATTCATGAATGGCAAACTCAGCATTTAGATTCTGGGCATGATGTAAGGATACCCTTCACATGGAATACAATTACGAAGAAACCAAATAGTGACAGGATAGTGGTAACCCGTGGCAGGATATCGTTACTATATAAGCATTATTGTGTTTTGGCACGGGACATATGTTTGTGGTTTTAGGATCTCTCACTCAAGAAACACACATTACGCACTGTTGTTGAGTCGGGTCACAACGCCGCAGCTGAGATTCCAGTGCTGCACTTGACAGTTGAATAGCAGCCTTACCCCACCCAAGTGTGTTTCAGTCACATTGAATGTTATTGGTGAAAGACCCTGGTCACCAGCATGTAGTAATTGCGAGACGTCACCTGTCTGCAGTGTGAAGTTGGAATCTGCAGAACAGTAGGAGCCCTGTATATCGTAATACGCAGTAACATCCACGGTCAATGTCACTTCCTCATGCAGGGTTAGAGCGTCTGTGTCGTTGTCACTGGTGATGTTACATTCCGGTTTCTTTGGGGCTCTTAAATGAAATGGCTAAACTAAGAAGCCACGATAGTATAATACTGACGTTCAGTACATGTTGCTATAAGGATGGAAACACAAAATCATATATTTATGGATATTTACTACTCATAAAATGAAAGATTCAAGATGTATATATGTATGCATGCGTGTGTATGCGTGCGTGCGTGCGTGCGTGCGTGTGTGTGTGTACCAAAACAGAACATATATGTATATATATAGAGACCATTTTGAATATGACATAGGTACTGAAGATGTGACGCTCGCTAAAAACAAAAGTAACTTCACACCTAAAGCTGGTACAAATAAAGCCCCTGATAAAGTCCTTGAGCAATATAAGGAATTGCCTTTCACAGAACATTCTTATAAAGGTAGATCTAACATTTCGGGTAAAAACAGAACGCCTTAAACTCGTTCTCCAAAATGAATTCATTGTGAATAAAAAATCCGATAAAGACGGAGCCTGTGACAGTTTTCATGGACACCAACTATTATCTGCAGCTGTCACTAGACATTCTTACACATGGTATATATTAAGCTTCCAGAAAGCTCGGAAAACAGTAATCTTCAATCTTAAAAAAAATATATACTTGACTCCTATTCCAGTAAAAAAAAAGATCACTTGATTAATTTCGAATAAAATGAAAGTATCTTCTACAGACTTCCTCAAATTCACAGAAGGGCGGTTATTAAGTTCAGTAAAAGTCTATCACCCAATCTGCGAATGATTTAGAATTACGACCTATTATTGCGGGGCCACAATGTCCAACACGTAGGTTAAGCAATTTTGAAGATATACACTCTCTCAAAAACCTCTCCCAGAGGTTCATCTGGGAACAAAATATCTGTATTTTGAATGACAATAGCACAGTAAATAAACCCCTCACAGATATCAAGCTTTGTATGATGAGGGTCAATGGGAAGCTGCACCAAATGAAGGTACGTTTATGTCACGACAACCCCAGCGCTGCACCGGAACCGGCTTTAATGTCAGTGCCTACATCCTACAATGCTTGCCGTAGTTTGTGAAGCGTCTGATGTCGTTAAAGCCGTCGATCAAGATAATTCCAAAGGTGTTCAAGTGGTTTAAAATCTGGTGATACAGAGAGCCATGGAAGCACGGTTATATTTTGGCTGGTGAAGAAGTTCATTGTGATGCGTACTGTATGAGGTGTGCCGTTATCCTGCTGAAAATTTTGTATCTGTTCGTAAACGGGAAAGATTTTACCTCTTTAATGAATGGCGGTAAGATTACCCTCTATAAGCATTTAGTCAGTTCTTTCGATTTTAAGAAATTTTTTCGCCCACACCGTTGCACTTCCCCATCCAAATCTGTCAACCTACGTGTTTATGATTACTGTTTTTACCAGGTGATATGTTTTGGTGACTGATTAATCATTTAAACATGTACTAGTATTCAAAATAATTTGGTGTCATAATATTTTTATAGTCTGACTGGGATTAAAGTGGGTTGAAAAATTAACCGTGCGTTTCTTTTTTCACCCAACACGTCAAAACCCATTTACAGGGTAATACTGATTTCCTCAATAGTCTCCCCAAATCAGTAGAGGGGGGTACAAACTTGGTACGTTTTGTTGTTAATCTCTACACCAATAGTCCACGTGATCTAGGAATATAAGCTATGAGCTACTGGCTACAAAAAGGTCTGTCTGTGATTCCAGATCGAATACCTAAGCAATTCATTACCGAAAGAATAAAGCTCATCCTGAGCAATAGCACTTTTCGTTTGGATGGTTCCCATTATAAACAAGTTAATGGTACTGCACAAATATGGCTCCTACCTATGCAACCTTTGTTCTAGGATACTTAGAGGAACTATATTCTAAAATAGAAGAGACGTTTGGCGAACTATTTAATTTCAACATCAATGAAGAGATTCTTAGATGACTGCTGTTTTATTCTCTGGAAACGAAGTGAAAGTGATTTGGAATTTGATTTCCAACATGCTACAAAATTTACACCCAAGTTTGTCTTTTACGAGCGAGATAAACAGTAAACATCTTCCTTTCCTTGATGTGCACGGTTCAATATCAAACAACATTGTAAAAGGATATACATTATATAGTATCAGATTCAAAATAGACTACTACTATCTAGACTACAATTGATGTCACCCACGTCACACAACAGACAGTGTTCTTTACTCTTTAGCGCGAAGAAAATGCAGCAGTTTCAAATCCAGACCGTGTAGACTTCAGGCTAAATGAATTAAAAGTTTTATTTAACACAGAAACAACCAGGCAAGTAGTGAACTATTCTCTTGCTAAAGCAAAACAACTGAACAGAAGTGAACTGCTAAACATTAAGGAATCATGAATTGTCCTTCCAATTGTATACACCTTAAACCCTCGAAATCCTTAACTATTAACTAACGTTTGTGAACCTCGCCTGCCCCTACAAAAATCGACATTTTAAAAGATAAACTATCAGAGGGCAAGTTGATTAAAAGCAATGGTCATGGAAAGATTACCAAGCAAATTTTGAAGATGGCAAACTTTGTAAAAGCCTTGTTAAAAAACATAATCTGTAACAAAATGCGAGAGATCACATTGTGATACACGCCAATATCTAATAGAGGGAAATGTATACCAGTTCAAAACTGATCAAATCTTCGAAGTACATGAAAATATGACAGGCGCACCTCAGAATCTCATATATGTCATAAAGTGCACTGGATGCGGCGAGGGGTATATCGGACAGACGGGAGATAAACTGCGTTCAAGAGTGAGAGTTCACAAACAGTAAATTCTTGACCGACAACTAAACAGTACTTATAAACAGAATAGAATGTATTTCAAAAATCTAGTTTAGAACAGTTTACTGAAGTGAGAGGATAGTAAGTCAAAACGTTTGATGGTTACTACATTATTTTCCTATATTTAGAAGCTAGATCAACAACAGCTTATACACTTGGTTATATGTTTCATTTGGATGCGTTTTGACTAACCGAATTTAGTCACCCCAGCACACTCTATACTCCACTGACTGCTGTCACATCTAAACACCAGTGCTACTTTGCCCAGATGGGAGTCCGTCACATTTAGTGTTACTGGTGAGGTGTTGTCCGTGACACTTGGTACAGAGTCAGCTTCCGTCAGCAGGGTTGTCACATTTCCGGTCAGGAGGGATATGTTGTGGACGGTGGAGCAGTAGTAGTCTCGTACGTCCACCGTAAGGGACAGATCCTGGTACTGGACAAGTGAGTTAGTGTTCTGCTTACTGGTGATGCTACACGTTGGCGTCTCTGAAGCATTCAAACTTTAGAAATGATAACATAGTTTGAATAAATGAAAGTAGAGTAAACAAATTTAATAAATGTTTCATTGACATTTCTCACTGAAGTATATGAACTGACCATTCACAAACGTATTGAAACATGTACTTAGCAAACCCATTGCTACAGCCTTCGCGTGTTCATTTGTGTCTTGTGACACCAGAGGCAAACAGCATTTGTGTTAAATGAACGCGAATTTCGATTCTAGTTTGGAACAGACACGTCAGTTATTGGCACATGTGCCCTCATCAGTCAGGACATTTCGGGTAGTATCGAGTACGTAAGACAGTTTAACGAATGAGTAGGGTTGATCGTCTTTCAAGACAAGAACATATGTTGCTGAGGATTTAACGTG
The DNA here is from genome assembly GCF_037392515.1 of Haliotis asinina. NCBI lineage: Eukaryota > Metazoa > Mollusca > Gastropoda > Lepetellida > Haliotidae > Haliotis > Haliotis asinina. The sequence goes on from NC_090280.1 coordinate 9,159,536, forward strand.
TACATAGATAGATGCATTAAACCAAACGTCAGTCAATTCAAATTCGTGTGTTTGAGTTCATTTCAAATTCAGTAAAAACTTATACCAAATAATAGGCGTCCGAACAAGAATATATGTTGGCGGGGAACTGCTCTTTTGACTACATAGGTTACTTAAAGAAATCCTGACAACGGTCCTTTTCTTAAAGCTTTGGTGTCGCATTGTCATCACTATTGTACCATTTGCTTCTCTCGAAAAGGGGAAGCATGATCCCTGACATGGTTATTGAGACGCATCACTGCGCTATGATCGACCACGCGACAATGAAACAATCTGTAATATGTAATTCACTTCAGAAAGGGTCTGACCTTAAAACCGCAAACTGAATGTCGTTTAAGGGTTACCTAAATATCCAGTTCTACAGATCCTTTTTTTTGAAAGTAGGTAAAACAACTAAAACATATACGCAAAATAGACACCCTTTTATAAATTGACACTATGCTAGCTTTGATTAACAGGACAGTTACTGTGAGTAAATAATAACGAGCCTGGCCTCATAACACAGAGGCACCCGTGAAGAGCCACCTCCTCTTGGTGATTGCTGGGTAACGCTAAGAGCTCTTCAAACCCCCCGTGTGGACCCGGGTCAACTAGGTCCATAGCACCCCATTGCTGGTCGCAAGGAGCGACCGAATTGGGCAACCTGTTTGCCGTGGGTTGTGTCCCGTGTCGGTGGAGGATGGGATCCTGGTGGTTGAGGGCAATGGGATTTTGAAACCATGTTCCTGTTGCTTAACACACCACTTTGGCCCTGACTTCACCTAGACGGGTGGTAGAACTGGCCCGGTTCTATCAATCGGCTGGTCACGCCAAGCCCTGTGCATGGTGAATATTTTTGCACATTTCATTGGGTTTTGGCAATTTTGACATCTACTGCATGCCTTATTGGTTATTGCACATTGTACTTATTATTCGGTATTGGCAATTTTGATATCTACTGCGTACCTTATTGGTTATATTATCCTGCCTAGAGTCCCATGCCAGAAGGCGGTGGCTCTTGGGCCAATCTGGTAAACCATTTTTATGATGGTTTTACTTGAGTATACTCCCCTGGTATCCCTGGTGTCGCCTGTTGGAGATCCGCAGGCGTAAGGCATCGTCCTTGTTGACACTCCGTGGTGGGTGGGGACCTAGGGGAATGAATCAAAATCACTACAACCATGGAACCCCCGATGAAAAAACGTTCACACGAATCTAATGATTTGTATGATACTGATGAACCGCGAACGCCTCCTGTGACTAATGAAAATTGGCCCAGATTTTTGGTTATCACTTCAGTAGATGGTAATCCATTGAAACTAAATCCTTTTGCTGTTGAAAAGGCAATTCAAGGAATCGCTGGCGATGTTGAAGATGCTAGAAGGTTGCGTAGTGGGTGTCTATTGATAAAATGTAGACGACACAAACAAGCCGTTAGTCTTCTTTCCATCAAGACCCTCGCAAATATTCCAGTGGTGGTTTCCCCGCATCGGTCCCTGAACAGCTGCAAAGGGATAGTGCGTGATAATGGTCATCTCCTTGCTGACATGACAGAGGATGACATTTTGCAAGAACGAAAACCCAACATGTTGTAGCTGTGAAACGCTTTTCTTCAAAACGCCATGGTGAAATCTTTAAGACCAACACATATCTTTTCACGTTTGGTCTTCCGAAAATTCCTAGTTCGATTAAAGCAGGATATTGTAGTATCAAAGTGGATATTTACATTCCTAATCCACTGAGATGCTACAAGTGTCAACGTTTTGGCCATGGATCCAACACATGTACTAAACCAGCTGCTTGCCATTGCTGTGCTGGTAGTTGTGCAGACAGTAATGTGTGTACGAACGATCCTTCATGTGTTAACTGCGGCGGTGATCATATGTCGTCTTCAAAGGAATGCCCAACATGGAAGCGTGAGTCAAAAATACTTAAAATCAAATATGAACGGAATATCTCATTTCAAGATGCGAAGAAAATCGTTCTAGATGAAGAAGAATCCAGACGCATTTCCTATTCTGCAGCCGTGTCACGACCAACTTCACAGTCTGCCCAGTACCCTGCTAGTCGGCATATTTCATGTAAAGATATTGGATGTCAAACAGTTTACACATGGACAACAACACAGTCTCCTCAACGAATGCCGTTCACTTCCGATTCAGTTGTTATCCTCGAATCTACCTCCTCCCAAACAACTTGTCATCTCAGTCATCTCAGTCAACGTCATCAGAAACAAATGGAAAACATGTTGTAAAAAACAAAACAAAACCCAGGACGGAATCGTCCCAAAAGTCACAGAGTGGCAGGCCATTTAAAGGATCTGACAACAAGATCCAGTTGTTTAACAAATATGGCTCCCTTGAAGATGTCTGATAACATTCGGCACAGGGCACATAGCCTATCGCCCTCAAAGAAAGGGCGGGGTCGATCCCCAATTAATGCCCCCAAAAGGTGATTTCTTCGCACATATTACAGTGGAACTGTAGAGGATTACGAAACAACTTCACAGATTAAGAACTTTTGGTTCAGGATTTCAGACCATCTGCACTGTGTTTACAAGAGACGTATCTGAAATCCACAGATAACTTCGATTTAAAGAATTATGACTGTTATCATCGGTATTCTCCAGGTGGTGATAGGGCCACTGGAGGCTCTTCTATTTTGGTGAGTCGGGGTACGATTCATAGTCCTATTTCACTTGATACCCATCTTCAAGTTGTGGCTGTCCGCGTGACTCGACATGTTGTAATTACTCTGTGTTCACTTTATATCCCACCATCATCTTCCATACAGCAACGTGATATTCAGATGCTTTATGACCAGCTTCCAAAACCATGTATAATCATGGGCGATTTAAATGGTCATAACCCACTTTGGGGTAGTACCACCACAAATGCAAAAGGAAAGATACTTGAGGATTTCTTTTCCAATAATGAGTTGTGTATTTTCAGTGATGGTTCTCAAACATATCTTCACCCGGCAACTGGCTCTTACTCTTCTCTGGATCTCTCGGTTGCGGAGCCTACTTTATATAATGAATTTGAATGGTCAGTCCACGATGACCTTTGTGGAAGTGACCATTTCCCTACTATTCTCTCAGCCATAAACCCCAGTCATGCCCCACCTTCATCCAGTTGGAACTTTAAAAAAAGCTGACTGGTCTTTATTCAAGACCTTGTGTAATAAAAGATTAAAGCCCGAGATATTTCTGGACGTTTCTGATCCTATTCAAGTTTTTTCTGATGAACTGACTATGATTGCTGAAGATTGTATTCCCAAGTCCTCTATGGTTCCACATATTCGCAAACCATGGTTTAACTGTGACTGCAAGCAAGCTAGAAAGGCGAGGAAGAAGGCGGAAAGATACTTCCGACGACATCCAACAGTCCATAACTTAAATCAATTCAAGATTTCAAATGCCAAGGCTCGCCGCACATTTAAAAGAAAAAAACGCAAAATTATGTTTCTAACATTAACTCACTAACACCTCTTTCAAAGGTATGGAATATGGTGCAGAGGATTAAAGGCAAAGGGTCTAAATGTTGTGTTCACCATATCAAGGAGGGTGATACTCTTCTTACAGATAAATCTGACATTGCTAATAAGATTGGTGAAACGTTAGGTAAGCATTCCTCTTCGTCCAATTATTTACCAGCCTTTCAGAAATTTAAGGATCAGCAGGAAAAAAAGATAATCAGTTTTAATTAAATTTTTTTAAGTTTAAATTAGCTTTACAATATATTACAAAACTATACTCTAACGAATCCGACCCTGCTTTTAACTGTGTTTTCGATCCTCTTTATGAGCACTTATACAACAAAAAGCCTTCTCTTGTTCCGCCTCTTGGGCACAGAATTAAACCATTCATTTCTGCTGCCGGCATTGAGCTGAAAAGTATGGCGCCTTCTCGTCTTCTTTCTTCTCCTCCTTGGCCATTAGTGAGGCCACAAGTTGACCTCACATTAACAAAGTTAAAAAATCAGACACAAACGAATTACAATATAAACAAGAGTTTATGCAATTAAAAAATAATTATAGTACATACAAGTCCTTATTTACAGATGGGTCCAAAGATGGTGGCACAGCTGATTGTGCCACTGTCATTGGATCCAGAACAATATCTTCTCGATTACCTGATAACAGCTCCATTTTCACTGCAGAAGCAAACGCAATATTAACGGCTCTTCAATATATTCAAAGACATCCTAATCACGTACGGTATATAATTTTTTTCCGACTCTCTTTCTTGCCTTCAGGCTATTAAAAATTTGTCTTGTAAACATCCACTTGTAATTGACATAATTGAATTGTATAATGATCTTGCAACTGGCCAGTGCGACATCGTCTTTTGTTGGTTACCCAGCCATGTAGGTATTTCTGGGAATGCAATGGCCGATCTTGCTGCTAAGGCAGCACTCAACAAATCTGTGACACCACTTCTTATTACATACAGTGACTACAAAGCTAGCATTAGAACTTACATTCGTGACCTGATGAAAAAAGAAGTGGGACACCCAAGTGGGAATAAATAAGTTACATGCCATAAAACCTTATATTGGTTACACTCACTTGGGCTGTCAGTCCAGATTTGAAGAGGTCATTATGCGTTACACCCACAGTTATTTACTAAAAGGCGATGATCCTCCATTTTGTATCCCTTGTGATGAGAGAACCACGGTCAAGCATATCCTGCTTGACTGTGTTGAATTCTCCATCATAAGGGATAACTATTTCAATGTCAAAACAATGAAGGATCTTTTTAGCACAGTTGGTACTCATTTAATTCATGGATTTTTAACTCATTAAGCCCTGGAGCCGCTCCACTGCCCAACACCTGGCACCCCTCGCTGACTGCCTGATTGCTGCGACGAGGCTAATTAGTGCTAATCATGCCTGATTTCCCTGGCAGGTCTCGGATATGACAGGAAACTGTCTAGTCTCACAAACAAGTACTGATTATTTAATTGTGTCGTAAAGATGTAAATGGGAAAGAGGCCGATGTGAATACATATATTACAGCATTTCATGTAATTTATTACCTGTGTCTCTCATACCCCTTTGCCAGTGTGTGCTGTATTTTTATCAACACCTACGCGGTCTTTGTACGTACGAGATGAACATATATACACATTCCTCCTGTCTCTCTCATCGTATGGACTGAATTCTAATATATTATTTATGATAGAGTTTAAAAAGAGGCGGACTTGCATTATAATCGTCTAGATTTTTTGCCAATACATTGCTCGTGCTTACTGACTATTTCAAGGAAAGTATCAATAGGTGTATAAGTAACATGGAACATATAGAGATTTATAGTTTGGCACTTTATTCATCTTAACTTGACGCTGCAAACATACATCACCATTCATACACATACATACTGCATGATACATTTATCATTACTCGATGCTAAACAAAGCTTCCCGTCATGTGAAGGGATAAAATATCCCGACTGTAACGCATTTTATCTCAGTTACTCATTATATTGGCTGATACTTTGACCAATCGTATCGTGAGAACCTGTCACATAGGAAGGGCAAGGTGATGGGGCGTGGCCTAAATTTCTGAAGAGCACGTTTGGACACTCAAAGTGATAGGGTAGAAATTGATTATTGACTTTATCGTTGACCAATGGCTATGTTGTGTTTCGGCTGTATCAACTATCATGCAACAATTTGTGTATTGTAAACATAACATCAGTTACTGTAATGATGTATGAAAGAAACACATAAGACGTATGGGAGTAGACTGACACTATGATGAGTGTATTCGTTCTCAGATGGTGAACACACATGTTCTTAGTATTTTGGACATGTAAAAGAATAACCACTGAAATGCAACAATTGAAGAGAATGTTTTAATTTACTTTTACAGCGATTTTAGCTATATTCCAGCAGTATCGCGCGGGCTTCACACATTGTGCCCAACAACTGACAAGAATGGTATACGGTACCATTTGTACAACACAACTAGTGCATAAAGCGTTATCGTCCTTGGAACAAGTCTATATGGTAGGCCTCAAAACAGTCAACACACAAAAACACATCACAGCTTGAACATCTGCATTTGATGTCTCGACGTTTGCCAGTCCGTTTCATTGTATGTAAGACATACTTAAACCAAATGATGTCCCTCTCATATCATTGTGAGAGATTAAATTGTTCAAAACATCTATGTCAATGGCAGTAAAGACGAATTTACGCACATGCATAATAATCTATGAAAGAAGCGTTTTTGCTGATACATTGCAAGTGTATACTGAATATTTAAAGGAAAGTACTAATAAGCTAGTCTGTGACACATATAACAGATTCAGTTTGTCGCTTTGGTTCATCTAGATTTAACGCAGAAAATGTACGAACATACATGCATACATATTGTATAATGCTATTCCTTGCACATACATAAGACAAAGGGTCATGGGATGGGCGTCATCAAAGTTCCCGAATAGGAAGTTTTGTATCTTAACTGTTCAATATAGTCCCTGATTTGTTATCTATGACCAATCGTATCATGAGATACCTGTCACATTGGAAATGACAGGTGATGGGGCGTGGGCTAAATTGCTGAAGAGTACGTTCGGTCACTAGACAGCTTGGATACAGATTGACTATTGGTTAGATCGTTGACCAATCGATATGCTAGATTTCGGCTTTATCAACTCTAGCTATCATGAAAAACTTTGTGTATCGTGAACATACATAATCGTAAGAATGCCTGAAATGTACACGTAGGACTAACAAGCACTTTGACAAGTTTATTTTTTTTCTAAGCGCTCAAAGCGGTACAATCCGATTATTTTTACCCCGGATAACCCAATCCAATCATTGAGTAGAGATAGTATTTATTTGCGTATACTTTTTGCGCACACTACTTGTACATCAAGCATAATGGCTTGCTGAACATTTCAATATAATCTGTACATTGTTATAAATAAATATCATAATTCAAGTACATGTATTATAGAATTAAAAAAAGTAACAGGATACTGATTTATTGTGATGTATACACTTGAAGTTGAATCTCCCCAAATATTTATGAAGATGGGCATTCTTATATTTGTTTTGAAAGCAAACGAAGTTCAGAAGATTGGCAATGGGCGTGACTCCACAAAACAGGATGTCCAATGATGTCACAGCGCATAAGTTTGTTTTACACTTGTCACAGGACAAAAGTTTACCTGGACATGCATTCGACCAGAGGCTGTTATTTTCAGGTTGAAAGAGGTGTTCATATATTTAGTGTTGTCTGATTGAATGATTATACGCATCAATTCCGTAACTGATATATTCTCCTCCTTTTATTGACGATGGATCTAACACACGTGATCATTACACAGGATAAGATAATTACAGAGATCAAATACAAACGTTTCTTACACAATGCTTATGTAAACTGCATTGAAAAATCACATTTCAAATAAGCATGAAACAGCTTGAACAAAATACCCCAGTTACCTTTGTAGGGTTTATGTGTACTATATATGTATATTATGAGTAGATGCAAGAGTTATCACTTCATATTCGATTATGTATTATTGTCAACTTTAAAAATCAATAGTCGCAAATGAATTAGGTCTAAATCGGTAACTTGGTTTATTTCAAATCTACACGAACATGAGTGTAATACAATATTGCTATTTATGTCTACGATTCATTATATGAACTATTACAATGAGTGAATGAATGATTTAATTTAGAAGAAGGTTTCGAAACCTTGTCACCGTTAATTCAATCAATGTGCAAGCACAGTATCTTAGTATTCACTCCCAATGACGAGAAACAAACAAGTACCTCCTGTAACAACATCTCATAATCCCTTTTCTCGCAGACATGTGTTCATTTGCCTGTATAAGCCCCCGACATTGCAAGCAATTGTTATCAAAACACATTAATAGTTCTTCTGATTAACACAGAAAGTAATCTCTCTCGTAAGAAAGGTTAATCTTTGATCATTACTGCTAAATTGATTGAAATTATAGGTAATGTACGAATTTAAAATGTAAAACCCCCAATACGCGGCTCTCGCTGAATGAGAGGTGCTTTTCATAACCCCCAATATTAATTAATTTGCCGCATATATGCGGCTCTCGCCCTTAATGAGTTAAAAGAAATTGATTTTCTTATTGAATTGTAATTGATATGTTCTGTAGATAGTTGTATTTTAATGATTGGTAGTTTAAATTAGTAACTTAGATTGTTAGTGGCTGTACCCTCAACGGGGGTTGAAGTATTGTAAAATTATTGTCCTCCTGAGAGGGTACGTAAGTCCAATACTCTTATAGTCAATTTAAATCTACTACTAGTTTTTAATCGTAGAATATTTGTTGTTTTAAGCAATGGCTAAATTTCAGGATAATCGCCAATAGCTGAGGGGATGATGTAAATCCAGCTAGGGTTCATGCAGGTAGCAGAAGTAATGTAAGTCCCCATGGACCTTAGTATGGTGATCTACCTTCAGTTGTTGGCGATCTATAGCCCCGATTTTATGTTGTATTGTCTTCTTTAATTCCAATATTTTAACTTTCAATGCTAGTTTTATGTTCTGTGATACTCTAGTGTTTTTACTGTCCTTCGCTGACAGGTTTTACTTTTTCTCTTTTCTCATCTTAATATTACTATAACTTATATTGTTCTCGTCACGATATGGCTGCAATATTGCCGATGTGACGTTAAATGTTAACTCACTCACTCATAACACAGAGCTCTGATTCAACGGATGTAAGGTCAAACATTCATGATCAATACAAACCTTTGGCATCTTTTGAAATTATACCTCTTCTGTCCGAACATTGGGAAAAATTAAATTGAAATATACTTACTGACAACAGTCAGAAACACTTGCCGCCACCATCAATTCCAGCAGTACATGACCATTCTCCAGCATCTGTTGTTTCTACACGAGAAATGTTGAGGACTGAGTGAGTGCTGTTGATGACAGAGGCCGATACGTTCCGAGTCTTACATGATCCATTTGACAATTCACATCCAGCAACGCGAGCTCCACTGGGGTTCTCATACACGTGTTCCCGATTTGCCCCTACACAGACCAGCTGTCCAGACGACCCCAGATAGTTGGAATGTGAGCAGATGAGTACAGCAGAAACTGTGGGGAATATTTCAGAAGTGTGGATTACTGATTGTTTGTTTCTCAACTCTTTTGGAATTTCTCAGGTATTACATTATCTAAATACAAAATAACCTTTGCATCGATTTTCATTTAAAATGACTCGTTAGTATGTCATTTACTGAACCGATTTCCCTAAATGTGTTGAACTGACCGCAAAGTGATTGTGTCAGCAACAGAAAGGTCTTGTGTACGGCTGTGTTGGCTGTCATCCTGGAAATGGAAAATTCAAAAACTGTTCAAATGAACTATTAAATAAGGAGGCGTATCAGATATACCCGTTGTGGATGTCAACATCTATAATCTAACGAACCTCACGTTTTGGTGAAAGTTCGTACTCCGCCATTACCTATTAAAGAAGGCACCCGTGGCGAGCCACCTCCTCGTGGTGGGTGCTGGGTAACGCCAAGAGCTCGCCGACACCCCCATAGTGGACCCGGGGGGGGGGGGGATGTTTGGTCCACCAACCCGTTTGCCGTGGGTTGCGTCCCTGTGTCGGCGGAGGAGGGGATCCTGGTGGTTGAGGGCAATAGGGACCTGTAACCGTGTTCCTGTTGCTCAATACACCACTTTGGCCCTGACTTCGCCTAGACGGGTGGTCGAATGGGCCCGGTTCGACCAATCGGCTGGTCATGCCAAGCCCTGTGCATGAAGTACTTTTTATATTTATCAATGCACACATGCCATTTGGAATTGTTGTAACTTTGGACTTGGTTTTTTGATCTAGAACATTTTTGATTTTGAAATATGTTGTTCTGCAATTTGCCTAGAGTCCTATGCCAGAAGGCGGTGGCTCATGGGCCAATCTGGTGGAATTATTAATCTTTTAACTCTTCTGCTGGAGTATATCATCCGGGTATCCTTGGTGCTGCAAGCTGGAGGCCCGCTTGTTTTTAGCATTGTCCTTGTGATACTCCGTGGTGGGTGGGGAGCTCGGATGATGAACCAAAATAAACTAACCATGGCTTATGAAAATCCAACAAAAAAAAAACAAAACGTCCACTTGATATTGACCCTGTTGATAGTGACCATAGACCGTCTGCATCGATTGAGTATGGGCCACGTTTCATCGTAATTGAGACTCCAGACAAGACACCTTTGAAGTTGAACCCCTCTGCTGTATCCAAGGGTATTCAGGGTATTGCAGGGGACGTGAAGAACATAAGACGCTTACGTTCAGGAGGCCTACTAGTAGAGTGCGGGAAAAAGCAACAAGCAACTAATTTGCTTAACATCAAATCTTTCTTGGACATTCCGGTCACGGTCTCTGCACACAAAACCTTGAACTCCAGCAAAGGTATCGTTAGAGATCGCGACCGATTGTTTGATGATATGTGGGAACTTGATATAGGATCTGAAATGAAGGATCAATGTGTACTCTACGTCAAGTGCTTTTCAGCTCGCAGAAACAACGAAACCATCAAAACGAACACGTATCTGTTTACCTTTTCATGTCCTAATGCTCCCAAATCAGTGAAGGCAGGCTACTGTAATATTCCAGTTGATACCTACATCCCCAACCCGTTAAGATGTTTTAAATGTCAGAAATATGGACACGGTGTGAATACTTGCACATCGTCTGTTGTGTGTGCTCACTGTGGTGAGAAGACACACACAACAGAAGATTGTGACAGTGATTATACAAAATGCACCAATTGCTCAGGCGATCATTCTTCCTTTTCTAAACAGTGTCCAATTTGGAAAGACCAAATGGAGATCAATAAAATAAAATTCACACACAATATCTCTTTTTCTGAGGCCAAAAAACTGGTAAAGAGATCTGATCTTAAAGAAAGTTATGCTACAATAGCAAAAAACATCATCGGGTTCTAGCTCTAAAACAACATCAACCACAGGCTGCCAAACTACCTTGACTTGGGTAAACTGTGATTCTCCACCGCCTTTGTACCCTGCTATATCATCACAGACTGAGGAATCACTTCCTAGAACCTCAAAGTCGTCTTCTGATCACAAATCATCATCGTCTCAGTCACATTCAAAGACTCAATCAACAGCTGATACTCAACAAACGGTGAAAAGTAAACCGAAGCCAAAGCCTGATGCTTCAAAACAACAAAGTGGCAGACCTCCTAAAGGGTCACAAAACAAAGTTCAATTGTTTAATAAATATGGGTCTCTTAAAGACATAGACGTTTCTGAAAACGTCCATTCTAGGGCACATAGCTTGTCCCCCTCCAAAAGAGTGCGGGGTAGATCCCAAATAAATCCCCCCAAAAGATAGTTTATTCCAATAATATTGTACAGTGGAACTGCAGAGGATTAAGGACTAATGTACATGAATTACAGCTATTAGTCCAAGATTTCACACCTTCAGCGATATGTCTCTTGGAGACATATTTAAAGCAAACAGATACATTTGACCTTCGTCATTTTAATGCATATCATTCTTTTTCACCTCCAGGTGATAGGGCCACTGGCGGATCATCCATTCAAGTCAGACAAAACGTTATTCAAAGCCCTGTTCCACTTAATACTAATATGCAGGCTGTTGCTGTGAGAATTACTTTAAATGTAGCATTTACACTATGCTCTCTTTATATTTCATAGTCTTCGACGTTTGCCAAAACCGATCTTCAAGCTCTATATGACCAACTCCCGAAGCCTTGTATTATAATGGGAGATTTAAATGGGCACAACCCACTTTGGGGTAGTGTAACTACAAACACTAAAGGTAAGTTGTTGGAGGACTTTTGTTCTGACAATGATCTATGTATTTATAATGATGGTTCCAACACATATTTACACCCCGGGACAGGGACCTATTCTGCTCTTGACTTGTCATTGACATTTTCAGAACTACTAAATGAAATTGAATGGTCAGTCCACGATGACCTGTGTGGAAGTGACCATTTTCCTACTGTATTAAAAGCTGTAACTCCATCCGATGTTTCTCCATCATCAAGACGAAATTTTAAAAAGGCTAACTGGGCTTTATATGAAACACTGTGTACGGAGAAACTTACACCGGAACGTTTTATTGACGTTCCTAATGCTATTAAATCTTTTTCTGATCAACTGAATTCCATAGCTGATGAGTGTATACCAAAGTCCTCTGTAGTTCCACACATAAGAAAACCATGGTTCAACGATGAGTGCAAACAAGCTAGGAAGACAAGGATAAAAGCAGAACATTATTTCCGTCGCCATCCTATGGTGCATAATTTCAATAAATTTTAGATTTTAAATGCTAAAGCACGGCGTACTTTTAAACAGAACAAACGCCAATCTTGGCAAAATTATGTATCTAAAATAAATTCTCGGACACCCATGTCCAAATTGTGGAACATGGTCCAGAAAATAAAAGGTAAAGGTACTAAATCTACCGTCCATCATCTTAAACATGGAGATCAATTACTTACTGATAAATCAGATATTGCGAATAAACTGGGCGAAACTCTTGCTAAACACTCTTCCTCTTCTAATTATATACCTAAGTTTCAGCAATATCAAAAACAAGAAGAAAAGAAAACTATTAATTTCAATTCTGATAATGGGGAAGATTATAATGAAACATTTTCTATTCATGAGCTCCATACTGCTCTTGATCAAGCTCATGATACTGCTACTGGAGCTGATAACATACATTATCAACTCCTGAAGCACTTACCAGAATCCTGTTTAGAGACGCTCTTATCAATATTTGATGATATTTGGACTTCCGGGAAATTTCCTTCTTCATGGCGTGATGCCATAATAGTACCAATACCTAAACCTGGACGTGATCATACGGATCCATCCCATTATCGTCCGATTTCATTAACTAGCTGTGTTTGCAAGACCATGGAACGCATGATAAATAATCGACTTGTTTGGTACTTGGAAACTAATAATCTTATCACAGATATACAGATATACAGAAGTACTGTCGATCACTTAGTGGGTTTAGAATCATTTGTGAAAAACGCACTGATTAATAAACAACATGCTGTGTCTATCTTTTTTGATCTTGAGAAGGCATATGACACAACCTGGAAATATGGCATACTGAGAGATTTACATGATTTCGGTTTGCGAGGTCGTTTGCCTGAATTCATTGCTAAATTTTTAAATAACAGGCAATTTCAAGTCCGTGTGGGTTCTACCCTGACTGATCATTATAATCAGGATCAGGGTGTTCCACAAGGCAGTATTTTGTCTGTCACTCTTTTTAGCGTCAAGATCAACAGTTTATCTAAAGTTTTAAACGATTTAATCGATGGATATTTATTTGTGGATGATTTTAATATTTCTTGCCGCGGTTAGAATATGTATACTATTGAACGGCAACTGCAGCTGTGTTTAAACAAAATTGATAAATGGTGTCTTGAAAACGGCTTTAAATTTTCTAAATCAAAAACTAATTGTATACACTTCTGTCGTAAATACCAACCCCATAAAGAACTAGAACTATTTCTCAGTGGTGCCCCAGTCAAAGTCGTCAAGGAGGCCAAGTTCTTGGGACTTATTTTCGACTCACATTTGACCTTTTTGCCGCATATTAAATCCCTTAAAGCCAAATGTCTGAAGGCCCTCGATTTATTAAAGGAAGTTTCAAATTCAAAATGGGGAGGGGATCAATCTACCCTTCTCCACTTATATAGATCACTGATCCGATCTAAACTTGATTACGGCTCCATCGTCCAGGTGGCGCTTGTCAAAGCAACCTAAAACTACTTGATCCTGTGCACCACCAAGGCCTAAGACTTAGTCTTGGTTCCTTTAGAACCTCTCCTATCGACAGTATATATGTCGAAGCTGATGAGCCTTCTCTCAACTTACGTCGTATCAAACTGTATTTACAATACATTACAAAATTAGCTTTTGATGAGTCTAACCCCGCATTTAATTGTGTTTTTAATCCTCCCTATGGAGATTTGTATAACAAAAAGTCTTCCCTTCTTCAGCCTCTTGGGGTCAGAATTAAGCCATTTCTTGCTGCTTCTAGCATTGAGCTGGACCATATCGCTCCTTCCCGCCTTCTTTCTTCTCCTCCTTGGCAGTTGGTTAGGCCACAAGTTGACCTAACATTAACATCACTCAAAAAATCAGAAACGAATGAATTACAGTATAAACAAGAATATAATCAACTGAAACATAAATATAGCAATTATAAATCCTTATTTACAGATGGGTCCAAGGACGGTGGCGCAGTAGCTTGTGCCACTGTCATTGGATCCAAAACAATGTCTGGCACCCGTGGCGAGCCACCTCCTCGTGGTGGGTGCTGGGTAACGCCAAGAGCTCGCCGACACCCCCGTAGTGGACCCGGGGGGATATTTGGTCCACCAACCCGTTTGCCGTGGGTTGCGGCCCTGTGTCGGTGGAGGAAGGGATCCTGGTGGTTGAGAGCATGGGAGCAGGACTATTGCTCCTATTGCTCAACACACCACTTTGGCCCTGACTTCACCTAGACGGGTGGTTGAATGGGCCCGCTTCAACCAATCGGCTGGTCATGCTAAGCCCTGTACATGTAAATGTTGTTCACAAATTTGAGAAAATATGTAATTTTTTGTCTTGGCTTCATGATGATTCATTTGTATTTCGACTGTACAATTCAAATTTCGTAACTTGCCTAGAGTCCTATGTCCAGAAGGCAGTGGCTCATGGGCCAATCAAGTGGAATAAATACTTTTGTGTTATTCTGCTTGAGTGTACCATCCGGGTATCCTTGGTGCTGCAGGCAGGAAACCCGCCTGCTTTTAGCATTGTCCTTGTGATACTCCGTGGCGGGTGGGGAGCTCGGATGATGAAACAATATAAACTTACCATGGCTTACGAAACTCCCCTCAAAAAAACAAAACGTCCTCTTGATACTACTGATCCTGATGTTGAAGACCAAGGACTGTCCACATCCATTGACTACTGGCCACGGTTTATTGTAATTGAGACCACTGACAACACTCCGTTAAAGCTGAACCCTTTTGCGGTATCAAAAGGCATACAGGGTATTGCAGGTGATGTTAGAAACGTTAGACGTATACGAACAGGTTCTTTGCTTGTTGAGTGTAATAGGAGGCAACAGGCAACCAATCTCCTTTCAACAAAATCATTTGTAGGCATTCCAGTGTCAGTCTCTCCTCACCGTACTCTTAACACTAGTAAGGGTATTGTGAAAGACCGTGATAGACTATTTGCGGATATGCTGGAAATTGACATCGCTGCAGAGATGAAGGACCAAGGTGTGTTATTTGTGAAACGTTTCACAACCCGAAGAAACAACCAGATCCAACAAACCAACACCTATTTATTTTCATTTTCCACTCCAACGGCTCCAAAATCAATAAAGGCCGGCTACTGTCACATCAAAGTGGAAACGTTTATTCCTAATCCACTCAGATGTTTCAAGTGTCAAAAGTATGGTCACGGTGTAAATTCCTGCACATTGTCTGTTGTGTGTGCTCACTGCGGTGAGAAGACCCACACAACAGAAGATTGTGACAGTAATTACAAGAAATGCACCCATTGTTCAGGAGACCATTCGTTTTTCTCAAAAGAGTGTCCGATTTGGAAGTACCAGATGGAAATAAACAAACTAAAATTTACTCAAAATATCAGCTTTGCCGAAGCGAAACAACTTGTTCAAAGATGCGATCCACAAGAAACATATGCTTCTAAAACAAAACCATCATCGGAACCATCCTCTAAGGCTTCTACGTCTTCTTCAGCTGCTCAAACAAACTTGACTTGGGTGCACACTGATTCCCCAGAGGTTTTTTCACCCGCTATTTCCACTCAGACCGCTGAGCTACTTCCTCGCATGTCGCAAAGTCAATCAGGGCCAGCTTCGGATTCATCATCACAGCCACCTGCAAGGTCTCAATCTTTGTCAAATGTCCAACAAATTCCTAAAGGAAAAACTAAACCTATGCCTGATTCTTCAAAAAAGCAAAGTGGCAGAGCCCCAAAAGGGTCTGAAAACAGAATTAAGCTTTATAATAAATACGGATCACTTGAGGACATGGACGTGTCCGAAAACGTCCAATCAAGGGCACACAGCTTGTCGCCCTCAAAAAAAGTACGGGGTAGATCCCCAATCAACCCGCCCAAACCATAATCAATTGCAAAAATATTGTACAGTGGAACTGTAGAGGCCTAAGGACCAATTTCAACGAGTTACAGCTACTTGTCCAGGATTTTGCACCATCCGCTTTCTGTCTCCAGGAAACCTATCTGAAGGAGACAGACGCTTTTGATCTACGTCAGTTCACTTCATATAATTGTTTTTCACCTCCAGGTGATAGGGCCACTGGAGGGTCTTCAATTCTTGTAAAACAGGATGGTATCCATAGTCCTGTAACACTCACAACTAGTCTCCAAGCTGTTGCAGTGAGACTAACTCTTCACGTTACCTTTACACTATGCTCTTTATATATTTCACCTTCTTCAGCACTCCAGCAGTCTGATCTTCAAGCTCTCTATAACCAACTTCCTAAACCTTGTATTTTAATGGGTGATCTCAATGGGCATAACCCGATTTGGGGTGGTACAAACACAAACTCTAAAGGTAAAATACTGGAAGATTTTATAGCCAATAATGACTTGTGTATATACAATGATGATTCAAGCACTTATCTGCACCCTGCAACTGGCACCTACTCTTCTCTGGATCTGTCTCTTGCAGACCCTTCTCTACTTAATGAATTTGAGTGGTCAGTCCACAATGACCTCTGTGGAAGTGACCACTTTCCAACTATCTTAACAGCAGCTAATCCATCTGATTCTCCATCTTATACAAGATGGAATTTTTCCAAGGCAGACTGGTCGTTATTTAAAACGTTATGCACATCTAAACTACGGCCGCAGTGTTTCAGTGAAGTAACTGATCCTATTCGGCTTTTTTCTGACACTTTAAATGAAATAACTGATGAGTGTATACCTAGGTCTTCTACTGCTCCACATGTACGGAAACCATGGTTCAATTCCGATTGTAGGCAAGCCAGAAAAGCGAGGAAAAAGGCGGAAAATTATTTCCGCTATCATCCAACTGTCCACAACTTGAATAAGTTTAAAATCCTCAATGCGAAAGCCCGTCGTACCTTCAAACAAAACAAACGGCAATCTGGGAGGAACTACGTTTCCAGGATTAATTCGCGCACGCCAATGTCCAAGGTATGGAACATGGTTCAAAGAATTAAAGGTAAAGGTTCTAAATCTTCAGTTCACCATCTCAAAGATGGTGATAATTTAATTACTGACAAGTCTCATATTGCAAATAAAATTGGCGAAACACTTGCCAAAAATTCTTCATCGGCAAATTATGTCCCTGAGTTTCAGAGATATCAGAAACAACAGGAAAAGAAAAAACTTAATTTCGAATCAAATAATGGTGAAGATTATAATGAAGTTTTCTCATTACATGAGTTATATACAGCTCTTGACCAAGCTCATGACACTGCAGCAGGTGATGACAATATTCATTATCAGCTACTGAAACATTTGCCTGAACCATGTCTGGTCACACTTTTAGATATATTTGACAAAATATGGACGTCTGGAGCATTTCCTCCTTCATGGCGTAATGCCACTGTAGTCGCAATACCAAAACCTGGCAGGGATCATACAGATCCTTCCAATTACAGACCGATATCTCTCACTAGCTGTGTCTGTAAAACCATGGAACGTATGGTGAATAATAGATTAGTTTGGTATCTTGAAACCAATAATCAGGATTTCAGGAAAAATCGCAGTACCATTGATCATTTGGTACGCTTAGAATCCTTCGTGAAAAATGCAATCGTAAATAAACAACATGCTGTATCAATTTTCTTTGATCTTGAGAAAGCTTATGATAGGACCTAGAAGCATGGTATTTTGAGGGATTTACATGAATTTGGATTGAGAGGTCGTTTGCCTCTTTTTATATCAGAGTTTTTAAAAGACAGGCAATTTCAAGTCCAAGTAGGTTCTACCCTGTCTGATCATTATAATCAGGATCAGGGTGTCCCTCAAGGTAGTATTTTGTCTGTCACTTTGTTTAGTATTAAGATCAACAGTTTATCCAAGGTTTTAAATGATTCAATTGATGGATCATTATTTGTGGATGATTTTAATATTTCTTGTCGTGGTAAAAATATGCACAGTATTGAAAGACAACTGCAGTTATGTTTGAACAAAATAAATAAATAGTGTCTTGAAAATGGCTTCAAATTTTCTAAATCCAAAACTAACTGCATACATTTTTGTAGAAAATATAAGCCGCATAAGGACCCTGAACTATCTTTAAATGGCACTCCCATCAAGGTTGTAAAGGAGGCCAAGTTCCTGGGTTTAATTTTCGATTCTCATTTAACCTTCTTGCCACACATTAAATCCCTTAAAGCTAAATGTCTGAAGGCACTAGATTTGTTAAAGGTTGTTTCAAATTCAAAGTGGGGAGGGGATCAAGTTACCCTCCTTCACTTATACAGATCATTGGTACGATCTAAACTTGATTATGGCTCCATTGTGTATGGTGGAGCCTGTAAAAGCAACCTCAAACTATTAGATTCTGTCCATCACCAAGGTCTAAGACTTTGTCTTGGATCTTTTAGAACCTCACCTGTTGCCAGTCTCTATGTTGAGGCTGATGAATCATCTCTTTCACAACGCCGTATAAAATTGTCTTTACAATACATTCCTAAACTATATTCTAATAAATCTAATCCAGCCTATGACTGTGTGTTCAATCCGCTTTACGAAAATGTGTATGACAAGAGGTCTTCTCTTGTTCCACCTCTAGGACACAGAATTAAACTCTTTCTTTCTTCGGCCAGAATTGAGTTGGAAAACTTAGCTCCCTCCCGTCTCCTTTCTTCTCCTCCTTGGCAGTTGGTTAGGCCACAAGTTGACCTAACATTAACTTCATTTAAAAAATCAGAAACTAATGAATTACAATATAAACAAGAATATAATCAATTAAAACATAAGTATAGCAATTACAAACCCTTATTTACAGATGGATCCAAGGACGGTGGTGCAGTAGCTTGTGCCACTGTCATTGGATCGAGAACAATATCTTCTAGACTTCCCGATAACAGCTCTATTTTTACTGCAGAAGCAAACGCCATATTAACTGCTCTTCAATATATTCAAAGACACCCTAAACATAAACAGTATATAATCTATTCAGACTCTCTCTCTTGCCTTCAGGCTATTAAAAATATTTCTTGTAAACATCCACTTTTGATAGAAATTATTGAATTGTACAATAATCTTGCTACTGGCCAGTGCGACATTGTTCTTTGTTGGTTACCTAGTCACGTTGGCATTTCTGGTAACACAATAGCCGATCTTGCTGCTAAAGCAGCACTCAGCAAATCTGTGACACCACTTCTTATTCCATACTCAGATTATAAAGCTGCAATAAGATCTTATATCCGTGATCTGATGCAGAAGAAGTGGGACACCCAAGTGGGTATAAATAAATTACATGAAATAAAACCTTATATCGGTTATACTTACTTGGGTTGTCAGTCCAGATTTGAGGAGGTCATTATGCGACGATGTCGCATTGGCCATACGAGGTATACTCACGAGTATTTATTAAAAGGTGAAGATCCTCCGTTTTGTATCCCTTGTGATGAAAGAATCACAGTCAAGCATGTCCTGCTTGACTGTGTTGAATACTCCATCACAAGGGATAAATATTTTAATTCACGAACTTTGAAGGATCTTTTTAATTCTGTTAGCTCTCATTTAATTATTGCATTTTTAAAAGAATTAGATTTGCTAAATGAATTGTAAATAGATGAATATTTTATGCTTGGAAGTTTGAATTAGTAACTTAGAGTGTTAGTGGCTGTATCCTCGAGGGGGGTTAAAGCACTGTAAAATTATTGTCCTCCTGAGAGGATACGTAAGTCCCAAAACATTTGAAGTCAAATTTGATCTTCCATTTTGTCTTAGCCGTAGAATATGTGTCATTCTAATTTGTGGCTAATCTTGCTTACAATCACCATCAACTGAGGGGATGATGTAAATCCAGCTAGGGATCATGCAGGGAGCAGAAGTACTGTAAGTCCCCATGGCCCCTAGTATGGTGATCTACCTTCAGTTGTTGGTGATCTATATAGCCTGTTTTTATATTGTATTGTCAGAATAGGAATATTAGTTTTAACTTTTCACGCTAGTTTTATTTCTTATTGTGATATTTTAGTTGTTTTACTGTCCTTCGTCGACAGGTTTTTATCATATACATAGATTCCTTTTTTAAGAATGCTCTCGTCACGATATGGGTGCAATACTGCCTATGTGACGTTAAATGTTAACTCACTCACTCACTATTGTTCAAATATATATTTTAGACATAGTGCACAGTTAAAATAGTTGGAAATGTTGAAAGTAACATGAATGTACTTGTACTTCACTTATATTATATGACTAAAATTGTCCAAATAGTTACTTCACGCCGCCGTCTTTACCGGAATGTGTCATTGGTGCTATTGTGGCCTAGGTTATTTAATCCTCATACATTTGTAATATCTGACAAGATGGTGGGTAGGATATTACATGAGAGGTAAGTTCGAGTAAATAAGACCATTCGTGTTACATTCTCTTCACAACACATTCTATTGGGATGTCGAGGAGACCGAAAAGGTATTGTTGGGTCACTTTAACTTCATTTCTGAATTGCCGATTTTCTTCATGCTGTCAGACATATGTTTAGAAGGCCACGCTTCTATTTCATACAGGAGCTTAATCAATGCTGATTGGAGAGTTATACAATATCCACTCAGAAATGAGGATCATGATATTCGTCCATGGGTGGAGACGAAATTTGAAAAATATAATATGCTTACCTGAGTCATGACTTCCATGGAACGTGGATCCTATTTACTCTCTCCTATTACTATTCGTTCAGTGGCTATCCTCACAATTTGCCTCATATTCTGACGTATCCCTTTTAAATAAAACAGTGAAACGGTGAAATCCTCTGTTTGCCTCACGTGATGTCTAACCAGTGTATGCGTACCCAACCGACGTCTTTCGAGAGACCCTACCAACGTTGCGAGATGGTGTCAAATGTAAAACATTGAACTCCTTCCCTGTTCAAGTCATGAACATAATGGCGGAAGGGAGGTAACTCTTCGGAATAGAGCATGTTACAGAAATACAGCGATTTTTTGAAGGGGTAACGGATTCTAAAGTACAGAATACAATCAACTGAATCAATCAGTACCGCTCATGATTTGTCTCACATATCAATACAATTTTATGCCTTGCACGAAGAGCAACTGTGTGCACCTGCAGTCTTGTGCAAAGTTTACCCTTGAACTTGCCACCAAGTCATCACCTAAATGAATAGCCAGATTGGTGGATTGGACACGACAGAGAAAGTTTGCAAATTATCCCTCAATGAAACGCCCAAACACAATAACGTTTCACTCCGAAACCGGCACTTCGCAATAAAGTGTGGATATCTGCTCCTATAATCAATGCAGAATTTATTACTATAGCATGAGTTAGAATTTCTTCGCATAGCCTTACAAACAGTCTCTGTGGCTTGCTTTACAACACCCTTGAGAAGAAACGTTTCAACAACATTACATAATGCTTATGGATTACTTTGCCCCAAATGAAAATGGCTACTGTGGCCACGTTTGTAGCATACAGTCGTAGTGTAATGTGGATCACAGAGACATCTTGTCCCCCTCACAGTCATGCGAAGTTTCCAGAAACGCGCAATTAACTACCGGAAACGCTATCCACGAAGATATCACTGGACTAATAAAATCTAACACAAGCTGAAACTACTAACACCAATATGGGAGACGTATAATTATTGACAGGCTTCAGCATCCGTTATGAGCAAAACGTGATGTACTCTCAGTTTTCGATTTCAAAATAAAATTACTTATCTGGTTACACCTATCCTCATAATGTGACAAAAACGGATCCGGAATAAAAGGTTATGTTGTGATACAAAAAAATCATCATTGGCTGACAAGAGGCATGTAAATGCTGCATGATTACAGAATGCGCAAATAAGTAATAGCGCGATTTCCGTCAAGGCAACAGAAATTCGGCAACCGACTGCAACACGCCACATCTGCTGTGTTAATGCATATGTATACCAAACGCCAACTGAAACGTTAGCCTCCTACGCTTTTGAATTTCTGAAAAATGTCAAATATACCTTAGACATTATAAGTTGAACAATACAGCTTTATGCAAATCAAAAAACAATTTCAAAAACATTCATATTAAGGTAACGTACACCTTTTTCAGAAGTGTTAAATTGTCCTATTTTCAGGGTAACCTTTCTTCTTGGCGTTTAGTGACTATGAATTAATACCACGATTGAATGTTGTTTCTCTCAGTGAATGCCGTGAAGTATTATTTCGTACAACACTTAAACAACTGTACTTGCATGGGATTGTGACCATGTCATACGATGAAAGTGTATGTGTTCATGAATCGCTATAATGAGACACAGTGTTCGGGAAAATGTAGTGGGTATCAGCAAGCATCAACACAGAGCAGATGCATTCATCATTCTCAGATGTGTTATACAGTCGTAACACGCTTAGTATCCATATCACATTTCCTTGTCCGGTATGAGTCAATATTGACGTGTATTTGTACACGAGATATGACATTGTTCTTTCTTCCCTTACTAAAGTCAACATGATGTGTATAGCACTTCGCTATACCAGATGTTCTTACATACATATGTATGCATGACCTTTGTTGTGACCACGAGAGAGCCAACGACAAAGAGAAGAGAGAGAGGATGTTTGACAGAAAGAGCGAGAGAGAGAGAGATTTAGTGGCATTAAAACTAGGGAAAAGGCGGCTTGTGTTGTTCGAAAGTTATGTCATGTAACTAAGCGTGACTATCGTACATAAGGAAAGTCATGCAATCATTTCGATGAGAAATAACAATCATATCGGGGAGAAAAATTTCCTGTGAAATATTAAGGGGTACTTTGAATGCTGCCGACACGGAAAGACGAAATATCATTAGCAACACAATATCACAGTGTTTTAGCTGTTGGCTAAAATATGACCTTTATGAACATGATGAGTCTGTTTGTATGTTGATTGAAGGTTAATAATTCCTAGGCAAAATCTCACGAAAGCCATTGATGTCAGGTTAGGTTTTAGTCGTTTTCCACTTTGCTTGTTATCGATAATCCATGTGTAGAATAGATGCTACATTCCGATGTAGGTGCAAAATGTTATTAAGCAAGTGACACGCAACTTTATACATAAGAAGAACCTATACACAAAGTATAATTGTAGGTAGCAGCCAGTGTGCACACCGTGCGCATAGAAACAGACCAGACTTCTTCGCCCCGTTAAGATCATTCTATATCAGAGGAAGGATTTGGTGGAATTCCTGTGGCTTTGTTGCAGGATTTGGATAACGTCTGAAATATCGATAATCCCCGACGTGTTTCATAGGTGAAACATCACCTTACATAAATTCAAGTTCTGTCGATACGGGCTGTAGTGTACTGGCTGGGCAGATGTCCATGGTTTTAATTTGTCAGCCATGAACTAGGGCCTTATTGTTTGCAATACACCACCACAAATGCCTCTTAAGATACTTTTGCTCTGGTTGGGAAAAATTATTCACAAGAATATCCATGAATATACGCTAAGGCGTATCAACGTTTACTTCTGAGTATAGATTGAGCGCAATTAGTCATAATCCTGTTAGGATACCAAAGGATGGGTTTCAATGTGAAGTTAGAGAAGACAGGAGCTGTCTGAGGACACTTGAGAGTGAGATCAAGTTCAGCTGCAGATATGTGTTGTTAAATATTAATATTCCATAAAATTCTGAATCAGGCTTTGCAGATTTCTAAACATGTTTTTTACAGGAATATTGTGTCAGTATAATTAGTGCCAAAGCCTGACATATTTGTAACACCACGTGGATATTTCTTACACCTATGCACTTAAATATGCCTTAAATATGCCTCGTATGATATTATCAAGTAAGTGATCATCAACCTTTGTGTCATCATTACTCCCCACTTAGAACTCGAAACGTCTTTTACCAGTGGACTGCAGGTAGTGTGTGAGACACGAGAATCTGGCGCTCTCAACCACCTTGATTTTGATAATTCAGGTCCCTACTGTGGTTTGTGCTTACGTGATGAATAGCATCACAGTTTGCTTTGGATTTCGCAAACTTGACGCGATTGTCGTTGGTCGATTTTAAAATGTTGTGTCTCCTTTTTATAACGTATGCATATTCTTGTACGTGGCATTGGAATTGGGATCAAAGAATGATCCAAGTGTTCACAACAGTGGGATGAAGCCCACTCGTGCTTTAAACTGTCGTTGTTTAAATACATAATCACGGAGGTATTCGGTTCCTCAGTAGTTAATGCACACCTTAGAAAATTGCATGGTCTCTCTATGTTCCATGTGCTATTTCTGTTTCGAATAGATTATTGTAATATTTTGTTTGTTGGTCTAAGGTACCTAGAGACATAGGATATAGGGCAAGTACCTAATGTAAAAGATGCCTGGTAAATGGCATGTCTGTTGGCATATGGTACACGGTATAGATAATGCACACTGTAGGTCCAAACTGGAAATTCTGTTGTGCGTGTATAATGGCAAATAAAAGTGGCAGTAGTAGGACACTTATCTTTATCAGGTATGGTTAGATACCAGCACACGGGCACTTACTGAAGTTGGCAATGTCAGATTATATACTTCTTACTTCATAAAGCGCAGCAAATTTGAATGTTAACTAAAAAAACCCACCAGATTTAAAAGTGAGGCGTCGTTTTCAAAGGGAAGGTTTTATTTTCGCCGTTTTATGTAGGAAATGCTGCGTAACCACCATGTTGATAGAAGTCGGTCAAAATTTCCAAGAAAATATCAACTATATTCTAAATATAGGTATTTCAAAGCAGTCACAACGTCACAGTGTATCTACTATCAGTATATAACGTATTTTGACTATTTTGAAAATACACAGTCAATATGCAGTATTTTAGGGCATGGACACAGCTCTTCCTGCTACTGGAATGTGAGACTGATATCAAGCAAAGGAGAGAAACTGAAGAGGCTCTGGATTGACAGAATCACAAACGAAACTGCATTGCAAATATACTTTCGGAGTACAGCAGGGTTGAACTGATGACTGTGGTTTCTGTTCGATTTACCTAAACAGTGCATACTATGCTGATCCTGAGAAAGAGGACAGAAAGCGCCTCGTACATAGTAATGGGCAGTGTGTCTACTTTGAGGATCATTTCGTCATGCAGTGTAAGCGTCCCTGTGTCCTTGACACTGGTGACATCGCATGTAGGGATTCTTCGAACTGCAGAGAACTTTTCCACGTTAATATTTCTCTCAAATCAAACAAAACTTTTTAAGTTTTTGAGAGCAAGTAATTAAAAAAACACTCGACAGAAACAAGTTGTGTATTGGCCGGGTAGTCAAACTAGGAGTAGTCATATTGGGAATAAACCGATGTCACGACACACCTAGCAGGGGAAAGTTTAAGAGATCGACTTTTGGCACATTTAATTTTTCAGGGAGACGCTCTTAGTATATTACTCATGTGTATTTACTTCTGTATTGAATGGGATCCATACACATACCCATGCTTCTCCAACAATATAATGTGGTCACGTGATCTGATATACATTTGTCTAACAAAGTACTGTTGTAACATACTGGAGGTTTTCACCCTTGCCTACTGCACATTATATCGTTTCAGTATGGTCTTTGTTTTACATATTACATTGTAATTATTATTGATTTTGGTAATAAGTCTAAATCGCAATGTTATTCAAGATGTTTGTAATGTTTTTCGTACTAAGGTGAGAATGTGTTCATATGCAAAGTCCAATTGCGGTATATGGTGTCTTCGTAGACTTTTAACGCTTCACATATTGGATATCTGTTCGTATATTGCCAGAGGTTCGTATATGTTTGAAGGTTGGACAGCACTTCTATCCAGAGCCGTATATTCCCCTCCAGCTTCAGGATGCAGGTGATCACCACCTGAAACAGTTAGATGAAATTAGCAAAGTCTATTTGTTTCTGAAAATCTAATATTAGCACATAGACTCAAGACGAACGACTGACTGAGTTAAAATATATGGCCACATTGGCTATATTTCAGCCATATCGTGACTTGACAAGACAAACGAATGAAGTGATAAAACCAAGCTGAAATGATGTGATTCATATTTCCATCTACGATGTATTTCAGCTAGAACGAAATGGCTGATATGAATTGTGTGGTGTACTAGAACGACGGAGCGATTGTAGAACAAAACCATTTTGGACAAAAAACCCTCAAGGCAAAACCAATTAGAAAACAAATCCCCCTAAAATAAATAAGAACCTTTAGGCAAAATCCCCAAACACTGAGATATGAACACAGAAGAGTGATATACAGCATGTGAAGTGATAATTAGATTTACTAGAAACCCTGTATGTATATAATCAGTCAATGAGGCCAGATACAAAAAACATGTAAAAACAAGTATGATGTGAACACAACAGTGTGATATACACCTTTATTAGTGGCAATATAGGTGGCTTTTGTGATATTCCAGGAACTAGAGAGGCATACTCCTTGATACCATAACGTAAAGGTTGTCATCTGTCTGTCTGTCTCGTATACGTATTGAATTAAAAATCCAATTTTTGCTATTTTTCATTGTAAGTGTGATGCCGGCTAAATAGTTTTTTTCCTTCATTATTAATTCGGTTTTCTTGTTCTGCGTGTTGTTTTTTTGTCCTAAGGGGGTCCAAGGTTGTTGTTTTTCCCTGGTGGGATTTTGTCAACAGGGGACTTGTCTGCAGACCGATTAAACATATATATTTCTGTGACCTATCGCGTGTGATGATTCTGTTATATGATTCCAAGGTGACACCTACAATACCTGATTTGCACCCAAAATGAACATGCAGTGCATGGACGTATTGGCTATTACCAGAGGCAGATCCTTCCGAGTTGACTGCAACATTGTGCACAGGTTGCTGCTCACTTCCTCCAGAAGGGGGGCGTACTGCTAATTCAGATACCTGTTAACCCAACAAGAAAGAAACATAGAAACATTCAGCTTCCTCAGGTTGCTAATTTATGCACATTTAAGGAAGTGATACCATTACATGGATAAACAGTGAGCGTCAGTTGTCATTTACAAAAAGGCAAGTAATTTATACACCCACACCTAACACCTGCACCGAAAATTGTGGTTTGCGCCAATTTTAGTGTAAGCACATGCAAGTGCAGGTTATGAATATATTCCCATGTCACATATTCAGCGTGTAATTACAAAGCAATCCTAAAGAGTCGTTATCATTCAAATTAGGATCAATATTTCTGAGGAAAGTTAGTTTCATATCTCATAGTGACATGTTAACATTAGGTATTTTGAGATATATCCTTCCTCATTAAATGTTACCGGTTTACAACATGTGACCGCTCATTCGCATGCATAGTCACACATGTGTTGTGACATACCCCACACTCTCAAAAGCATATTAGGATGATAAGAAGAGTGACTCGTGTTCAAATCAGTTTAGGCGCCCGTGGCGAGCCACCTCCTCGTGGTGGGTGCTGGGTAACGCCAAGAGCTCGCCGACACCCCCGTAGTGGACCCGGGGGGATATTTGGTCCACCAACCCGTTTGCCGTGGGTTGCGTCCCGTGTTGGTGGAGGACGGGATCCTGGTGGTTGAGGGCACTGGGGCTTTTAACTGTGTTCCATTGCCCAACACACCACTTTGGCCCTGACTTCACCTAGACGGGTGGTTGAATGGGCCCGGTTCGACCAATCGGCTGGTCATGCCAAGTTCTGTGCATGAAGTATATATATTTTTATTTGGATTTTTACTTTCGGTCTTGGCCTATTTGTTCATTCAGCTTTTCGAAATTTAAAATGCATTTTTGAAGTTCTGAACTTTTGCCTTGAGTCTTATGCCCAGAAGGCGGTGGCTCATGGGCCAATCTGGTAGATTAATTATTTCTAATTCTTCTGCTGGAGTATATCATCCGGGTATCCTTGGTGCTGTAAGCTGGAGGCCTGCTTGCTTTAGCATTGTCCTTGTGATACTCCGTGGTGGGTGGGGAGCTCGGATGATGAACCGTATTACACTAACCATGGCTTATGAAACTCCAACAAAAAAACAAAACGTCCACTTGATATTGACCCTGTTGATACTGACCATAGACCGTCTACATCGATTGAGTATTGGCCACGTTTAATTGTGATTGAGACTCCTGAGAAGACACCTTTGAAGTTGAACCCCTTTGCTGTATCCAAAGGTATTCAAGGCATTGCTGGGGACGTGAAGAACATAAGACGCTTACGTTCGGGTGCCCTGCTAGTCGAGTGCGGGAAAAAGCAGCAAGCAACAAATCTGAAGAATATTAGATCTTTCGTGGGTATTCCCGTCACGGTTTCTGCACACAAAATCTTGAATACAAGTGAAGGTATCGTGAGAGATAGAGATCGATTGTTTGATGACATGTCGGAACTTGATATAGGATCTGAAATGAAGGATCAAGGTGTACCATATGTCAACCGCTTTTCAACTCGCAGAAACAACGAAACCGTCAAAACAAATACGTATCTGTTTACTTTCTCATGTCCAAATGCTCCGAAATCAGTGAAGGCAGGCTACTGCA
This sequence comes from Haliotis asinina, assembly GCF_037392515.1. Classification (NCBI taxonomy): domain Eukaryota; kingdom Metazoa; phylum Mollusca; class Gastropoda; order Lepetellida; family Haliotidae; genus Haliotis; species Haliotis asinina. Next base: position 9,188,276 of record NC_090280.1, read on the forward strand.
ACATACAAGTTGATACGTACATCCCCAACCCGCTAAGGTGTTTTAAATGCCAGAAATATGGTGTAAATACTTGCACATTGTCTGTTGTGTGTCCTCACTGTGGTGAGAAGACACACACAACAGAAGATCGTGACAGCGATTATAAAAAATGCACCAATTGCTCAGGCGACCATTCATCATTTTCTAAACAGTGTCCTATTTGGAAAGGGCAAACGGAGATCAATAAAATAAAATTTACTCAAAATATCTCTTTTTCTGAGGCCAAAAAACTGGTAAAGAGATCTGATCTTATAGAAAGTTATGCATCAGTAGCAAAAACATCATCAGGTTCTAGCTCTAAAACAACATCAAACACAGGCTGCCAAACTACCTTGAATTGGGTAAATTGCGATTCTCCACAGCATTTGTACACTGCTATATCATCACAGACTGAGGAATCACTTCCTAGTACCTCAAGGTCTTCTGATCACAAATCATCATCTCAGTCACACTCAAAGTCTCAATCGACATCTGATAGTCAACAAACGGTGAAAAGTAAACAAAAGCCGAAGCCTGATGCTTCAAAACAACAAAGTGGCAGAGCTCCTAAAGGATCACAGAACAAAATTCAATTGTTCAATAAATACGGGTCTCTTGAAGACATGGACGTTTCTGAAAACGTCCATTCTAGGGCACATAGCTTGTCGCCCTCCAAAAGAGTGCGGGGTAGATCCCCAATAAATCCCCCCAAAAGATAGTTTATTCCAATAATATTGTACAGTGGAACTGCAGAGGATTGAGGACTAATTTACATGAATTACAGCTATTAGTCCAAGATTTTACACCTTCAGCGTTATGTCTCCAAGAGACATATTTAAAACAAACAGATACATTTGACCTTCGTCAATTTAATGCGTATCATTGTTTTTCACCTCCGGGTGATAGGGCCATGGGCGGATCATCCATTCTAGTCAGACAAAACGTTATTCAAAGCCCCGTTTCACTTAATACTAATATGCAAGCTGTTGCAGTGAGAATTACTTTACATGTAGCGTTTACGCTATGTTCCCTCTATATTTCGCCATCTTCAACGTTTGTCAAAACTGATCTTCAAGCTCTATATGACCAACTCCCGAAGCCCTGTATTATAAAGGGAGTTTTAAATGGGCACAACCCATTCTGGGGTAGTGTAAATATAAATATATGGTTCCAACACATATTCACACCCTGGGACAGGGACTTATTCTGCTCTGATTCGAATGGTCAGTCCACGATGACCTCTGTGGAAGTGACCATTTTCCTACTATATTAAAAGCTGTAACTCCATCTGATGTTCAACCATCATCAAGGCGGAATTTTACAAAGGCTAAATGGTCTTTATATGAACACTGTGTGCTGAAAAACTTAAACCCGAGCGTTTTATTGACGTTCCTGATGCTATTAAATGTTTTTCTGAGGAACTGAATTCCATAGCTGATGAGTGTATACCAAAATCCTCTGCAGTTCCACATATTCGAAAACCATGGTTCAACGACGAGTGCAAACAAGCTAGGAAGGCAAGGAAAAAAGCAGAACATTATTTCCGTCGCCATCCTATGGTGCATAATTTAAATAAATTTAAAATTTTAAATGCTAAAGCATGGCGTACTTTTAAACAGAACAAACGCCAAACTTGGCAAAATTATGTATCCTAAATAAATTCTCGGACACCCATGTCCAAGGTATGGAACATGGTCCAGAAAATTAAAGGTAAAGGTACTAAATCTGCTGTCCATCATCTTAAACATGGCGATCAGTTACTTACTGATAAATCAGATATTGCGAATAAACTGTGTGAAATCCTCGCTAAACACTCTTCCTCTTCTACTTATGTACCTACAATTCAGCAGTATCAAAAACAACAAGTACTCGTTTCATCAACTCAGTACAGTGCAAGGTAATAAGAAGCAATAACCCTAATGGACGTTTTCATTTGTGCACTCTGGGAGAGAACCAATTGTGCAATCATTGCACAATGCTTTCTTTGGTATGTGCAGAGAATGTCATGTATTGAGTTCGAAGACAGTCTCATGTGGTTTAGTATATAGTGCAGTATGATGAGGGATTAAAAATTAATGAAAAAGAAAATTCTACCAAAACAGAAAACGTGAGGTGCAGTGTACTAGTTTCCATGAAACGTTCGATTTTATTTATAGAGAGTTTTCGTTTGACCCTTCACGTTAAAACATGTTAACAGATAATTGAGTCTCGAAGTAATTCAGTTATTGATTTTATTATAAGGATTTCATGGCTTCAGGCAAAAGTTGCATTACAACGCATGTAGCAACCAGCATAGATCCGCTAAACCCCGCGATACCGAAAACTCTAATCCAGAATCCAAATAATATTTTAGTGACCATACTACTTTAGCTACATATTATCATGTTCGTTCCATGCCAGCGTCTCTTAATGGAAATTATTGCACATGTTCATTCATCAGACCTCCCCACATGTACATTCCCCCGTTAAATAATGTTATGCCTCGCATAATCACGTGTGTTATATCGATAACAATACATTTGACTCATTACTGGTTACTCGGCTAAAGCACGTATTAAGACACGGTCATAATACAACATCTAAAATAGCAAACATCAACAATACCAACAAAAGCAAACCTACCCTAACCCAAACAAACAGAGCACGCCTGAAGGGTTTAGTGATGTCAAAGCAGACAGACTTTGATCATTACGAAGAGGTACAGCTATTCTCATAACAGACATATCAATCTACTCGAACAGGTAAAGCGCTGGATGCATTTGACTGCCACTTAAAAGGAAGGGAATCCAACATGAGGAGAAAAATCCAAACATGTTCCACTGATGATGATTTATGTACATTGCAAAACAAATACGTAAGTTTCCTACTCGGATTGCATAATGGCAGAATGTCATTCATTTAGTAATTTACACCTTCAACGGATATAATTCACTGGATGTATTTAGTCGGGTGGGTTGGCTCACAAGTTCAACACTGATGAAGTCTTTTCGAGTCTCCAGATTTATGAGGGCCATGGTCCATTCTGTTCCGGGTATAGTTGCCTTATGGACGACAGTAAACATATAGAGGTTGATAAGGGTTTCGTAAAGTGTGGAGAGAGGAGTCAGCACTACAGTACGTTACGTCTAAAGCTTCGCGCATGGACACCCATAGTAACTTTTTTCGGGATCAATTCAGTATATATACCACTAAATGTAAACCTACTACATATACTTCCAATACATACAAAGAGATGACATGCCGCGCTAAAAAACACACGTGGAGCTTTACCAAATTGCTTCATATTGCAGTATCATGTCCCATCTCTCGTGCATTTCTGCAAATATATAATAAGTTGATTTTCAAGCACAGGCAAGACAGTAATTACGAAAGAGTGATACTTATGTTAGGATTTTAGGAGCAGGTGTTTGACATCCAGATCCATTGTTCTGGAGGTTTCGTCTCTTTCTGGAATCAAATCGTTTACAGTGGAAAATGTTAAGCAGTACTGCAGGAATCTCCCCAAAACACAATATTCAAGTATTGGTCTGCCCAGTGCGTAAGTGAAAAAGTAGACATCGCTTAATGTATATCATTGAGATACACGCTCAGCAAAACCGTCACGGCTGCCACCCCATCCTTTTAGTCGTGGCACCCGTGGCGAGCCACCTCCTCGTGGTGGGTGCTGGGTAATGCTAAGAGCTCGCCGACACCCCCGTAGTGGACCCGGGGGGATATTTGGTCCACCAACCCGTTTGCCGTGGGTTGCGGCCCTGTGTCGGCGGAGGAAGGGATCCTGGTGGTTGAGGGCAATAGGAGCTTGCAACCGTGTTCCTGTTGCTCAATACACCACTTTGGCCCTGACTTCGCCTAGACGGGTGGTCGAATGGGCCCGGTTCGACCAATCGGCTGGTCATGCCATGCCTTGTGCATGGATTATACTTGTATTTATCATTGCACAAATATCATTTGGAATTGGTGTACTTTGGTCTTGGCTTTATTGTGTAAAATATTTGTAATTTGAAATATGTTGTTCTGAACTTTGCCTAGAGTCCTATGCCAGAAGGCGGTGGCTCATGGGCCAATCTGGTGGAATTATTAATCTTTTGATTCTTCTGCTGGAGTATATCATTCGAGTATCCTTGGTGCTGCAAGCTGGAGGCCCGCTTGCTTTAGCATTGTCCTTGTGATACTCCGTGGTGGGTGGGGAGCTCGGATGACGAACCAATATACCAGTAGTCATGGATTACCAAACCCCTAACAAAAAAACCAAACGTCAATTGGAAAATGACGATCAGCATCGACCCTCTGTACAATTTGATCACTGGCCGCGTTTTTTGATTATTGAAACACTTGACAAGACTCCTTTGAAATTAAATCCCTTTGCAATTTCAAAAGGCATCTCTGGCATTGCAGGTGAGGTGAAAGATATCAAACGTTTGCGATCAGGTTCACTGCTGATTGAATGTAGCAGAAAACAACAAGCTACCAACCTGTTATCAACTGATATGTTTGTCGGAGTCCCTGTATTAGTATCTGCCCACAGAACACTGAATACAAGCAAAGGTATAGTTCGAGACCGTGAGCGTCTTCTAGCAGACATGACTGAGCTCGATATAATGTCAAGATGAAAGATCAAGGAGTATCTTTCGTCAAACGTTTCACAACACGGAGAAATAATGAGACTGTCCAAACCAATACATATTTGTTTTCATTTTCAGCTCCAACACCTCCAAAGTCAATCAAAGCAGGTTACTGCAATCTCAATGTTGACATATATATTCCAAATCCCCTGCGCTGCTTTAAGTGTCAAAAGTACGGACATGGTGTTAATACTTGCACATTGTCTGTTACATGTGCTCACTGTGCTGAGAATACACATGTAACCGAAGATTGTAACAGTATTCAGAAAAAATGTGCAAACTGTTCAGGAAATCATTCATCCTTTTCGAAAGAATGTCCCATCTGGAAAAAGCAAATGGAAATTAATAAAGTCAAATTCTCCAGGAACGTCAGTTTTGCTGAAGCAAGAAAGATTGTACAATCTACTGAGCACACTGAAACGTACGCCTCTATCACAAAAACATCTGAAACCTTATCAAAAGGAACAACTACGCCAGTACTAACTTCGTCAAGCTCATGTCAGACTGACCTCACATGGGTACATTCAGATATTCCTGAGTCTATCTCACCTGATCTTCCACAGTCTATCTCAGAACAGTCTACTCAGGCAGATACAGCTCACTCTACGCAAAAGACTATCATTCCTTCGACTACAACTCCTTCACAGTCTGATAGACATGATAAACAAACTGTAAAATCGAAATTCAAGACAAGGCCAGAAACTTCGAAATCAAATCGAGCACCAAAGGGGTCAGATAATAAAATCAAATTGTTTAACAAGTTTGGATCACTTGAAGAAATGGATGTATCGGATCACATCCATCCCAGGGCACATAGCTTGTCGCCCTCCAAAAGAGTGCGGGGTAGATCCCCAATAAATCCCCCCAAAAGATAGTTTATTCCAATAATATTGTACAGTGGAACTGTAGAGGACTGAGGACTAATTTACATGAATTACAGCTATTAGTCCAGGATTTTACACCTTCAGCGATATGTCTCCAAGAGACATATTTAAAACAAACAGATACATTTGACCTTCGTCATTTTAATGCATATCATTGTTTTTCACCTCCGGGTGATAGAGCCACTGGTGGGTCATCCGTTCTAGTCAGACAAAACGTTATTCAAAGCCCTGTTTCACTAAATACTAATATGCAGGCTGTTGCTGTGAGAATTACTTTACATGTAGCGTTTACACTATGCTCGCTCTATATTTCGCCGTCTTCGCCGTTTGCCAAAACTGATCTGCAAGCTCTCTATGACCAACTCCCAAAACCCTGTATTATAATGGGAGATTTAAATGGGCACAATCCACTCTGGGGTAGTGTAAATATAAACACTAAAGGGAAATTCTTGGAGGACTTTTGTTCTGACAATGATTTATGTATTTATAATGATGGTTCCAACACATATTTACACCCTGGTACAGGGACCTATTCTGCTCTTGACTTGTCATTGACAAATTCAGTACTACTTAATGAATTCGAATGGTCAGTCCACGATGACCTCTGTGGAAGTGACCATTTTCCTACTATATTAAAAGCTGTAACTCCATCTGATGTTCCTCCATCATCAAGGCGGAATTTTAAAAAGGCTAACTGGCCTTTATATGAAACACTGTGTGCTGAAAAACTTAAACCCGAACGTTTTATTGACGTTCCTGATGCTATCAAATCTTTTTCTGATGAACTGAATTTCATAGCTGATGAGTGTATACCAAAGTCCTCTACAGTTCCACACATAAGAAAACCATGGTTCAACGATGAGTGCAAACAAGCTAGGAAGGCAAGGAAAAAAGCTGAACATTATTTCCGTCGCCATCCTATGGTACATAATTTAAATAAATTTTAAATTTTAAATGCTAAAGCACGGCGTACTTTTAAACAGAACAAACGCCAAACTTGGCAAAATTATGTATCCTAAATAAATTCTCGGACACCCATGTCCAAGGTATGGAACATGGTCCAGAAAATTAAAGGTAAAGGTACTAAATCTACTGTCCATCATCTTAAACATGGAGATCAATTGCTTACTGATAAATCAGATATTGCTAATAAACTGGGTGAAACCCTTGCTAAACACTCTTCCTCTTCTAATTATGTACCAAAATTCCAGCAATATCAAAAACAAGAAGAAAAGAAAACTATTAATTTTAATTCCGATAATGGGGAAGATTATAATGAAACGTTTTCTATTCATGAACTCCATACTGCTCTTGATCAGGCTCATGACACTGCTACTGGAGCTGATAACATACATTATCAACTCCTGAAGCACTTACCAGAATCCTGCCTAGAAACTCTCCTAAATATTTTTGATGATATTTGGACATCGGGTAACTTTCCTCCGTCATGGCGTGACGCCATAGTAGTACCAATACCTAAACCTGGACGTGATCATACGGATCCATCCAATTATCGTCCGATTTCATTAACAAGCTGTGTTTGCAAGACCATGGAACGCATGATAAATAATCGACTTGTTTGGTACTTGGAAACTAATAACCTTATCACAGATATACAATGTGGTTTCCGCAAAAACAGAAGTACTGTCGATCACTTAGTGCGTTTAGAATCATTTGTAAAAAACGCACTGATTAACAAACAACATGCTGTGTCTATCTTTTTTGATCTTGAAAAAGCATATGACACTACTTGGAAATATGGCATTTTACGAGATTTACATGACTTCGGGTTGCGAGGTCGTTTGCCTGAATTTATTGCCAAGTTTTTAAATAACAGACAATTCCAGGTCCGCGTGGGCTCTACCCTGTCTGATCATTACAATCAGGATCAGGGTGTTCCACAAGGCAGTATTTTGTCAGTCACTCTTTTTAGCATCAAGATCAACAGTTTATCAAAAGTTTTAAACGATTCAATTGATGGATCGTTATTTGTGGATGATTTTAATATTTCTTGTCGTGGTAAAAATATGCATACCATTGAACGGCAATTGCAGTTGTGTTTAAACAGGATTAATAAATGGTGTCTTGAAAACGGCTTTAAATTTTCTAAATCGAAAACTAACTGCATACATTTTTGTCGAAAATACAAACCACATAAAGACCCTGAACTGTCTCTAGATGGGACGCCCATTAAAGTTGTGAAGGAAGCCAAATTCTTGGGTCTAATCTTTGATTCACATTTAACTTTTTTACCACATATTAAATCACTTAAAACTAAATGCCTGAAAGCACTTGACTTGTTGAAAGTTGTTTCAAATTCAAAATGGGGAGGGGATCAAGCTACCCTTCTCCATCTCTATCGATCACTAGTTCGTTCTAAACTTGATTATGGCTCAATCGTTTACGGGGGAGCCTGCAAAAGCAATCTTAAACTTCTTGATCCTGTCCATCATCAAGGTCTGAGGCTTTGTCTTGGATCTTTTAGAACTTCACCTATTGACAGTCTCTATGTTGAGGCTGATGAACCTTCTCTTGAGCAGCGACGTATAAAGTTAGCTTTACAATACATTACTAAATTATACTCTAACCATTCTAACCCTGCATATAACTGTGTTTTCAATCCCCTTTATGAGGATTTATACAACAAAAAGTCTTCTCTTGTCCCGCCTCTGGGACATAGAATTAAACCCTTTCTTTCTGCTGCTGGGATTCAGCTGGAAAAGATAGCTCCCTCCCGTCTTCTTTCTTCTCCTCCCTGGCAGTTGGTCAGGCCTCAAGTAGACCTAACATTGACCATATTTAAAAAATCAGAGACTAATGAATTACAATATAAGCAAGAATATAATCAATTAAAACATAAATATAGCAATTATAAATCCTTATTTACAGATGGATCCAAGGATGGTGGCGCTGTGGCTTGTGCCACTGTCATTGGATCCAGAACAATATCTTCTAGATTACCAGATAGTAGTTCTATTTTTACAGCTGAAGCTAACGCCATATTAACAGCTCTTAAATATATTCAAAGACACCCTAAACGTAAACAATATATAATCTATTCAGACTCTCTTTCTTGTCTCCAGGCGATTAAAAATTTATCATGTAAACATCCACTTTTAATTGACATTATTGAATTGTATAATAATCTTGCTACTGGCCAATACGACATCGTCTTCTGTTGGTTACCCAGCCACGTGGGTATTTCCGGTAATGCAATGGCTGATCTTGCTGCCAAGGCAGCTCTTAACAAATCTGTGACACCACTTCTTATTCCTTACACTGATTACAAAGCTAGCATTAGAACTTACATCCGTGATCTGATGCAGAAGAAGTGGGACACCCAAGTAGGTATAAATAAATTACATGAAATAAAACCGTATATTGGTTACACCTACTTGGGCTGTCAGTCCAGATTTGAAGAGGTTATTTTAAGACGATGTCGTATTGGCCACACACGATATACTCATGCATACCTATTGAAAGGTGAGGATCCTCCGTTTTGTATCCCTTGTGATGAGAGAGTCACAGTCAAGCATATCCTGCTTGACTGTGTTGAATTCTCCATCACAAGGGATAAGTATTATACAGTTAAAACAATGAAGGATCTTTTTACCAGTGTTGGGTCTCATTTAATTATTGGTTTTTTAAAAGAAATTGATTTTTTGGTTGAATTTTGAAAACCTTTCGTGTAAATAGATGTATTTTAATTATTGGCAGTTTGGATTAGTAACTTGAATTGCTGGTGGCTGTACCCTCAAAGGGGGTTGAAGTATTGTAAAATTATTGTCCTCCTGAGAGGGTACGTAAGTCCAAAAGCATTCACAGTCAATTTAAACGTTCCATTGTTCTTAATCGTAGTATTTGTGTATTTTTAACTTTTGGCTAGATTTGTCTAAATTGCTAACAGCTGAGGGGATGATGTAAATCCAACTAGGGTCCATGCAGGTAGCAAAGGCACTGTAAGTCCCCATGGTCCCTAGTATGGTGATCTACCTTCGGTTGTTGGCAATCTATAGCCTGATTTTATATTGTATTGTCCGAATAGTGATATTAGTTTTAACTTTCCACACTAGTTTTAATTCAAACTGTGATATTCTAGTTGTTTTACTGTCCTTCGTTGGCAGGGTCTTATACTATACATATATTTCATTTCAGAATTAAATGTTCTCGTCACGATATGGCTGAGACATTGCCGATGTGACGTTAAATATTAACTCACTCACTCACTCCTTTTAGTCGTTGAATACTACAAGCTCTAGTAATTCTTGCAGGCACTTTATAGGAACTATACTGAACCGCAAAAGAAACGCAAGTCGGTTTTCAAAAATCTTACACTGCTATCTTGGGTACTCATAACCTTAATTAATTGAAAAAACAACAGACACATGATTGTTGATGAAATGGTGCATGATTTCTGATGGAAAATTCATTTCTGGTAACAAAAAAATAAGCACCCATAAACAGTAAAAATGACAAAACAGAGTCTCGTAATCAGTAACGTGTGTGCCCGCCATTGCTGTCGACACAGGCAGTACAGCGACGTCTAATCGAGTCAACAAGTCTCTGGAAGAAGGCTTGTGGCAGTTGATTCCATTCCCTTGTCAACCGTGCTTCCGAATCCCTCAGGTTTTGAGGTGGACCAGCTGTGTGCATTCTTCTTCCAATTTCTTCCCGCACGTGTTCTATCGGTGCCATATCGGGGGACAGAGAGGGTCAGGGCAGTACAGGAATGCTGTTAGCTCTCAGAAAGTCCATGGAGACCCGTGCCGTGTGAGGACGAGCATTGTCTTGCTGGAAGATTTGGAGAGGACGCTGTGCTTGGAAAAGGGGTACAACGTGTCGTTGGGAACTTGATCTCTGTTAACGACAGCAGTCACACGTTGACGAAACACAGGTGGTGTTCTGTGGTGGTAGCTGAAGCCTCCCCAGACCATCAGACTTCCTCCTGCCTAGCGGTCAGCCTCCACAACGCAACGTTGGCATCGTCTCCATACACGTACTCGGCCGTCGGCGTGAGACATGTTGAACCTGGATTCCTCAATTGTTGACACTGCAATTGTTGACGCCGCCATCGTTGATGTTGTCTGGCCCACTGCAAGCGTTGTTGGCGGTGACGCTAAAATCGGCCTTACATAAGGACGTCGACATCTGATGCCTGCTGCCCTCAGTCGACGACGAACGGTGTCTGCAGAGATGTGGTGACGTGGTCCTTGGATGGTTAAAGCCGTCTGCGTCGCTCTTTGTTGTCGGTTACGAAGGTGAGTAACCTGGATGTGGCCATCTTGAGTTGGCGTTGTTACTCTCGGCCGTCCAGATCTTGGTCGATCCTGAATATTTCCCGTCTGTTGATTCCTTGCCGAGAGCCTTGTGATTGTCGCAATGTGACATTGGAAGTGCCTGGCGACCACAGTTGCTGTGGATCCGGCCTGCAACATCCCAATGGCGATCTCTCTTTGCTGTTGAGTTACACTTGGCATCTTTTCTCAGCTATCTCCCGTTACATTTGGTAATGTGCGATGTTTCTGAATGGCGTACCTTATAAAGGGCCCATCAAGCACGAAAAGCACATGTTTTGTGAGCAGCACGAAAATGTCATGCAAAAAGCAAAATTGCATCACTAAGGTCGCGTTTGCGCAATTTCACCAAGAAAAAACGGAAACAACATTAAAGTCATCGTGGGGACCGTGGTTTGATAATAGGTTAATATGCTTTACTGCGAGAAAAGTATTGAACTGAATGTTGGCAATAAAATGAACTTGCGTTTCTTTTACGGTTCAGTATATTTTCTTAGTTCGTAACGAAATAGCTATTCCCTAAGTATGACACGAGTGACTCAAAACGTATACTGTTTAAACAACGTAAATTGTTTCCTTCCAAGAACGTGTCCTGTCTTGCGTGAAGACTCACTATCCACCCCCACCCCACTATACACCCTACACAGATGCATCCCCAACTCTTACGTTTGTATGTATTGCTAAGGACCATCCCACTTCAGACACTTATATCTTCTTCACTGGTGTTCACTACCATATCAGGTGTTGTGCAAGGTGCTGTGACGGACAATCACAGACTATAAAACTACAAAAGAGCAGGTCGTTCGTTCATTTTTGACCCTGATACCGGTTTTCTATCCAGTTAACTGATATTACGAAAACAACTTTCGTAATTTCAACAGCTGTCCGCTACTTTGGCTGGCAATCAACGAACCTAACCACACGATTCATGAAGTCACCCCTGATCACAGCATTGGGGTCTCTGGTTAGTGTGTAGTCTATACTGACAACACATGACATATATCTACACCTACATATGTACACGTGTACAATGAAGAAACAATCTGACCCATGTATATGGCCAAGTATTGGTAACCAGAATAACTGACATTATTTACATCATAAGGAATTCCCAACGTATTTCACTGTACCTACAATCTTACACGGTGTGGCTCTTCATTCCATGACTATACCTACAGAGTAATGAAACCATGTCCCTATTTAACCTCGCAATATTCCAGCAATATCACGGTGAACGACACCAGAAATGGGCTTCTCAGATTTTGGGGAATCGAAACCTGGTCTTCGGCGTGACGAAAAAACTTATAACCACTAGGGTATCTCACTGCCCCTCCATTCTGTAGCAAAAAGATGAACTAGAGTGAAATTTAATTGAATTTCGAAACTTGAAACAGAACAAATCATACTGTTGATCCAATAAAATGATGATTTATCATACTGATGTAGTATCACTCTTTGTTGTCGTATACTCCAGCTTGTTTACAGAGGCATACAGTTCATTAACACATGTTTGATCATCTTCTGGGACAATCTTCTGTACAATGACACCTATCTCCTTCTTAGGCCTATCTGCAGATGGTGCAGATAATTCATCAGATTCATCCCTTGGTGGCCAAGGAGATGTGTGTTCACCGTTAGTGACGACATCTGCGACACTAGCATAACCTCCTGCATCGATCACATCTACCTTGTGGGGTCAACCTGGACCAGATGGTGGTCGGATAGAGTTATTCACCTCCACGGTAGCATAAACAGCACTTGTGGGTTGCCCCACAGTTATGTATGGAGGCGAACAAGATTGAACTGACGAGCGTTGTTTTATTCGATTTACCTTTCTCTTAACGACAAACACGATGACGATGACGACGATTAGAACCAGGCTGCCAACTACAGAAGCAGAAATGATTAGCACTGAGGATGTCGCTACTTGGTCCACTGGTTTTCTTTCTGTAACATAGGGGAAGTTTAAGTAAGAGCATGATATATAATTTCAATTAGACCCAAAAGTGATATCAGATGAAATGTGGAAGAGGTTGTGGTTCACATCACATCAAAATATGATCAACACGACGAGGGCAACCCGTGGCAATGTTAAGGAGTATATATAAACATCTGCTACACTCAGCCGTCACCCGAGAACCACCCGCCGTCGCCATATGCAGAAATTGGGACACGCGACCGTGTAGTCGATCGAAAGAAGGCAAGAAATTGTGATGAGGGCAGCGTATTAAATATGAATTGTTTTGTAAATTGGCAAGGACTGATATGAAACGTGACAGTGAATTGTTGTAAGTAAAGTCACGCCATGGAAATACGATTTTTGAATTAATACACGCAGCGTCGTGTCCAAGGGTTGCGAGGATAAGTTGAATAAGATTACGGTGTTACTCATGCACAATGAGTACAGTTATAGTACGTGGGCATCGTACAGTTCTGAGCCTACAATACTTCTGGTATGTGCAAGGTAAAAATCATCGTTTGATATTGAAAATAAATAAATGAATAAATAAATCATTTTTCAATATCATGCAATTACGTTCATAGTGCACAATGGACACAATGTGTGAAGCCCATCTCCGGTGCCCTCCGCCGTGATATCGCTACACGCGACGTAAAGCTCAGACTCGCCCACTCACAATATGCCAATACACTTACACAGTAGTGTTTATTGGATAAACAATAAATTTACGTATTTATTTATACGGAATGACATTTTTACAAGAGGTTGTTCTATCGATAGCTCCAGTTTATTATTCATGAATGGCAAACTCAGCATTTAGATTCTGGGCATGATGTAAGGATACCCTTCACATTGAATACAATTAAGAACAAACCAAATTGTGACAGGATAGTGGTAACCCGTGGCAGGATATCGTTACTATATAAGCATTATTGTGTTTTGGCACGGGACATATGTTTGTGGTTTTAGGATCTCTCACTCAAGAAACACACATTACTCACTGTTGTTGAGTCGGGTCACACCGCCGCAGCTGAGATTCCAGTGCTGCACTTGACAGTTGAATACCAGCCTTACCCCACCCAAGTGTGTTTCAGTCACATTGAATGTTATTGGTGAAAGACCCTGGTCACCAGCATGTAGTAATTGCGAGACGTCACCTGTCTGCAGTGTGAAGTTTGAATCTGCAGAACAGTAGGAGCCCCGTATATCGTAATACGCAGTAACATCCACGGTCAATGTCACTTCCTCATCCAGGGTTAGAACCTCTGTGTCGTTGTCACTGGTGATGTTACATTCCGGTTTCTTTGGGGCTGATACATGAAAAGGGCTAAACTAAGAAACCACGATAGTATAATACTGACGTTCAGTGCATGTTGCTATAAGGATGGAAACACAAAATCATATATTTATGGATATTTACTACCCATAAGTTGAAAGATTCAAGATGTATATATGTACGCATGCATATATAGTATGTATGTATGTATGTATGTATGTATGTATGTATGTATGTATGTATGTATGTATGTATGTATGTATGTATGTATGTATGTATGTATGTATGTATGTATGTATGTAATGCATGCGTGTGTGTGTGTACCAAAACAGAACATATATGTATACATATAGAGACCATTTTGAATATGACATAGGTACTGAAGATGTGACGCTCGCTAAAAAGGAAAGTAACTTCACACCTAAAGCTGGTAAAAATAAAGCCCCTGATAAAGACCTTGAGCAATGTAAGGAATTGCCTTTCACAGAACATTCTTATAAAGGTAGATCTAACATTTCGGGGAAAAAGAGAAAGCCTTAAACTCGTTCTCCAAAATGAATTCATTGTGAATCAAAAGTCCGATAAAGACGGAGCCTGTGACAGTTTTCATGGTCACCAACTATCATCTGCAGCTGTCACTAGACATTCTTACACATGGTATATATTAAGCTTCCAGAAAGCTCGGAAAAAACAGTAATCTTCAATCTTAAAAAAATATATACTTGATTCCTATTTCAGTAAAAAGAAAAAGATTACTTGATTAATTTCGAATCAAATGAAAGTATCTTCTACAGACTTCCTCAAATTCACAAAAGTGCGGTTATTAAGTTCAGTAAAAGTCTATCACCCAATCTGCGAATGATTTAAAATTACGACCTATTATTGCGGGGCCACAATGTCCACCACATAGGTTAAGCAATTTTGAAGATATACACTCTCTCAAAAACCTCTCCCAGAGGTTCATCTGGGAACAAAATATCTGTATTTTGAATGACAATAGCACAGTAAATAAACCCCTCACAGATATCAAGCTTTGTATGATGAGGGTCAATGGGAAGCTGCACCAAATGAAGGTACGTTTATGTCACGACAACCCCAGCGCTGCACCGGAACCGGCTTTAATGCCAGTGCCGGTTGTGACCTCCGTTTGCTTGGAGCACTGATTGGGATCTCCTGGGCATAGACGGAATAAGTGTTCGGATCCGCATCCAGAATTTTCTAGTCCATTCATCCTACAATGCTTGCCGTAGTTTGTGAAGCGTCTGACGTCGTCAAAGGTGTCGATCAAGATAATCCCAAAGGTGTTCAAGTGGTTTAAAATCTGGGGATACAGAGAGCCATGGAAGCACGGTTATATTCTGGCTGGTGAAGAAGTTCATTGTGATGCGTACTGTATGAGGTGTGCCGTTATCCTGCTGAAAATTTTGTATCTGCTCGTAAACGGGAAAGATTTTACCTCTTTAATGAATGGCGGTAAGATTTCCCCCTATAAGCATTTAGTCAGTTCTTTCGGTTTTAAGAAAACATTTTCGTCCACACCGTTGCACTTTTTCCCATCCAAATCTGTCAACCTACGTGTTTATGATTACTGTTTTTACCAGGTGATATGTTTTGGTGACTGATTGTTCATTTAAACATGTACTAGTATTCAATATAATTTGGTGTCATAATATTTTTATAGTCTGACTGGGATTAAAGTGGGTTGAAAAATTACCCGTGCGTTTCTTTTCTCACCCAACACGTCAAAACCCATTTACAGGGTAATACTGATTTCCTCAATAGTCACCCCAAATTAGTAGAGGAGGGTACAAACTTGGTACGTTTTGTTGTTAATCTCTACACCAATAGTCCACATGATCTAGGAATATAAGCTATGAGCTACTGGCTACAAAAATGTCTGTCTGTGATTCCAGATCGAATACCTAAGCAATTCATTACCGAAAGAATAAAGCTCATTCTGAGCAATAGCACTTTTCGGTTTGATGGTTCCCATTATAAACAAGTTTATGGTACTGCACACATATGGCTCCTACCTATGCAACCCTTGTTCAAGGATACTTGGAGGAACTATATTCTTAAACAGAAGAGACGTTTGGCGAACTATTTAATTTCAACATCAATGAAGAGATTCTTATATGACTGCTGTTTTATTATCTGGAAACGAAGTGAAAGTGATTTGGAATTTGATTTCCAACATGCTACAAAATTTACACCCAAGTTTGTCTTATACGAGAGAGATAAACAGTAAACATCTTCACATGTGCACGGTTCAATATCAAACAACATTGTAAAAGGATATACATTATATAGTATCAGATTCAAAAGAGTATGTAGACTACAACTGATGTCACCCACGCCACACAACAGACAATGTCCTTTACTCTTTAGCGCGAAGAAAATGCAGCATGGTTTCAAATCCAGACCGTGTAGACTTCAGGCTAAATGAATTAAAAGTTTTATGTAACACAGAAACAACGAGGCAAGTAGTTAACTATTCTCTTGCTAAAGCAAAACAACAGAACAGAAGTGAACTGCTAAACATTAAGGAATCATTAATTGTCCTTCCAATTGTATACACCTTAAACCCTAGAAATCCTTAACTATTTACCAACGTTTGTGAGCCTCGCCTGCCCGTACAAAAAATCGACATTTTAAAAGATAAACTATCAGAGGGCAAGTTGATTAAAAGCAATGGTCATGGAAAGATTATCAAGCAAATTTTGAAGATGGCAAACTTTGTAAAAGCCTTGTTAAAAAACATAATCTGTAACTAAATGCGAGAGATCACATTGTGATACACGCCAATATCTAATAGAGGGAAATGTATACCAGTTCAAAACTGATCAAATCTTCGAAGTACATGAAAATATGACAGGCGCACCTCAGAATCTCATATATGTCATAAAGTGCACTGGATGCGGCGAGGGGTATATCGGACAGACGTGAGATAAACTGCGTTCAAGAGGGAGAGTTCACAAACAGTAAATTCTTGACAGACAACTAAACAGTACTTATAAACAGAATAGAATGTATTTCAAAAATCTAGTTTAGAACAGTTTACTGAAGTGAGAGGCTAGTAAGTCAAAACGTTTGATGGTTACTACATTATTTTCCTATATTTAGAATCTAGATCAACACCAGCTTATACACTTGGTTATATGTTTCATTTGGATGCGTTAAGACTAACCGAATTTAGTCACCCCAGCACACTCTATACTCAACTGACTGCTGTCACATCTAAACACCAGTCCTACTTTGCCCAGATGGGAGTCCGTCACATTTAGTGTTACTGATGAGGTTTTATCCGTGACACTTGGTACAGCGTCAACTTCCGTCAGCAGGGTTGTCACATTTCCGGTCTGGAGGGAGATGCTGTGGCCGGTGGAGCAGTAGTAGTCTCGTACGTCCACCGTAAGGGACAGATCCTGGTACTGGACAAGTGAGTTAGTGTTCTGCTTACTGGTGATGCTACACGTTGGTGTCTCTGAAACATTCAAACTTTAGAAATGATAGCATAGTTTGAATAAATGAAAGTAGATTAAACCAATTTAATAAATGTTTCATTGACATTTCTCACTGAAGTATATGAACTGACCATTCACAAACGTATTGAAACATGTACTTAGCAAACCCATTGCTACAGCCTTCGCGTGTTCATTGTGTCTTGTGCCACCAGAGGCAAACAGCATTTGTGTTAAATGAACGCGAATTTCGATTCTAGTTTGGAACAGACACGTCAGTAATTGGCACATGTGTCGTCATCAGTCAGGATATTTCGGGTAGTATCGAGTAATTAAGACAGTTTAACGAATGAGTAGGGCTGATCGTCTTTCAAGACAAGGACATATGTTGCTGAGGATTTAACGTGTACATAGATAGATGCATTAAACCTAACGTCAGTCAATTCAAATTCGTGTATTTGAGTTCATTTCAAATTCAGTAAAAACTTATACCAAATAATAGGCGTCCGTACAAGAATATATGTTGGCGGTGAACTGCTCTTTTGACTACATAGGTTACTTTAAAAAATCCTGACAACGGTCCTTTTCTCAAAGCTTTGGTGTCGCATTGTCATCACAATTGTACCATTTGCTTCTTTGGAAAAGGGGAAGCATGATCCCTGACATGGTTATTGAGACGCATCACTGCGCCATGATCGACCACGCGAAAATGAAACAATCTGTAATATGTAATTCACCGCAAACTGAATGTCGTTTAAGGGCTACCTACATATCCAGTTCTACAGATCCTTTTTTGAAAGTAGGTAAACAACTAAAAATATATACACAAAATACAAAACCTTTCATAAATTGACACTATGCTAGCTTTGATTAACAGGACAGTTACTGTGAGTTAATAATAACGAGCCTGGCCTCATAACATAGAGCTCTGATTCAACTAATGTAAGGTCAAACATTCATGATCAATACAAACCTTTGGCATCTTTTGAAATTATACCTCTTCTGTCCGAACATTGGGAAAATGAAATTGAAATATACTTACTGACAACGGTCAGAATACAATTGCCGCCACCATCAATTCCAGTAGTACAAAACCATTCTCCAGCATCTGTTGTTTCTACACGAGAAATGTTGAGGACTGAGTGAGTGCTGTTGATGACAGAGGCCGATACGTTCTGAGTCTTACATGATCCATTTGACAAATTACATTCAGCAACGCTAATTCCACTGGGGTTGTTATACACGTGTAGCAGACTTGCCCCGACACAGATCAGCTGTCCAGACGACCCCAGATAGTTGGAATGTGAGCAGATGAGTACAGCAGAAACTGTGGAGAATATTTCAGAAGTGTGGATTACTGATTGTTTGTTCCTCAACTCTTTTGGAATTTCTCAGGTATTACATTATCGTAAATACAAAATAACATTTACATCGATTTTCATTTAAAATGACTCGTTAGTATGTCAGTTACTGAAACGATTTCCCTAAATGTGTTGAACTGACCGCAAAGTGATTGTGTCAGCAACAGAAAGGTCTTGTGTACGGCTGTGTTGGCTGTCATCCTGGAAATGGAAAATTCAAAAACTGTTCAAATGAACTATTAAATAAGGGGGCGTATCATATATACCCGTTGTGGATGTCAACATCTATAATCTAACGAACGTCACGTTTTGGTGTAAATTCGTACTCCGCCATTACCTATTAAAGAAACCAATGAAGGAGCATGAATTTACTCCGAAATATTGTGTTCCTTATTACAGTGGTGACATAAAAAAGTTCATCTAATGTGAATCATTACAAACGTCACAGTGCTGAAAGAAGTCACCAACACTTGACAAACGTATGACCCCAAGCACAAATCTTTGAGTTAGAAGATCCACGAGCAGCATTAACATTTCGCTCGACATCTTGTGTTTAGTGTACATATTACGAATGTAAGAACATTGCAATCGATCGTCCCAAATAATTAACCAGAATCCATTACGAAACAGAGATATGGCCGTGGACATGAAGTACGTAGTGCCACGTTGCACAAACGGTACATGTGGAACCTTCGTCAGGCTGCCTGAAAAGAATTGGTGCACCTTGTCCAAAAGACAGTGCACAACTGGCTAACCCTTAGCTGGAATATAGCCCTTGCATGTTACCTACATGCGGCTTATTACTAAATGATTGTCACATGCGCAAG
Organism: Haliotis asinina; assembly: GCF_037392515.1. Classification (NCBI taxonomy): domain Eukaryota; kingdom Metazoa; phylum Mollusca; class Gastropoda; order Lepetellida; family Haliotidae; genus Haliotis; species Haliotis asinina. The sequence continues at coordinate 9,207,979 of NC_090280.1, forward strand.
GAGTAACAGTTGCTGCAAGATAGCATTCAGAAAGTGCGTCCCGTTGGTTCGAGGATGAACTTATCCTTAACCAGTGGATGGGATCTGTATATATATATATATATATATATATATAATTATATATCTTTCAAAATCACGTTGTTTCCAATTCTACAGGAATATGTACATTGAGAGTTCGGACGTATGGACAGCCTTCACGGAAAATACAATTCAATTTATTGGCAGACCAACAATGATATTTACAAACACTGAAAACATTACAGGAGGAAAACATGTCCAAGTAGTGTAATGGGCATAGACACAGGTACAGGACATCTGATTAAATGTGCTATTGCAGAAAAATACATCAAGAGTCCAGAACGAATGTCTTAAGTAAGGATGTTGAAGGCAAGAATCCGAAGAATCCGAAGGTTTGTCGGAGGGTATTTATAAATAACTACTAATAAAGACCACCTGACAATACAACCCAAACATTCTACCAAGTGATCATATACTGAGGAAGTAAACTCTCACTTTCGTATGTATCACCCACTAGTGTCTCTCTCCAACAAAGAACCACCTATGCAAAGTGCACAATTGAAACACAATTAATGACTCCTGACTCCTGATATATTGTTCAAATATATATTTTAGACATAGTGCACAGTTAAAATAGTTGAAAATTTTGAAAGTAACATGAATGTACTTGTACTTCACTTATATTATATGACTAAAATTGTCCAAATAGTTACTTCACGCCACCGTGTCATTGGTGCTATAGTGGCCTAGGTTATTTAATCCTCATACATTTGTAATATCTGACAAGATGGTGGGTAGGATATTACATGAGAGGTAAGTTCGAGTAAATAAGACCATGCGTGTTACATTCTCTTCACAACACATTCTATTGGGATTAACATGTCGAGGAGAACGAAAAGGGATTGTTGGGTCATTTTAACTTCATTTCTGAATTGCCGATTGTCTTCATGCTGTCAGACATATGTTTAGAAGGCCACGCTTCTATTTCACACAGGAGCTTAATCAGTGCTGCCTGGAGAGTTATACAATATCCTCTCAGAAAAGAGGATCATGATATTCGTCCATGGGTGGAGACGATATTTGAAAAATATAATATGCTTACCTGAGTCATGACTTCCATGGAACGTGCATCCTATTTACCTTCTCCTATTACTATTCGTTCAGTGGCCATCCTCACAATTTGCCTAATATTCTGACATATCCCTTTTGAATACAACAGTGAAACGGTGAAATCCTCTGTTTGACTCACGTGATGTCTAACCAGTGTATGCGTACCCAACCGACGTCTTTCGAGAGAACCTACCAACGTTGCGAGATGGTGTCAAATGTAAAACATTGAACTCCTTCCCTCTTCAAGTCATGCTCACATCTGAGTTGCCACAAACATGAACATAATGGCGGAAGGGAGGTAACTCTTCGGAATAGAGCATGTTACAGAAATACAGCGATTTTTTGAAGGGGTAACGGATTCTAAAGTACAGAATACAATCAACTGAATCAATCAGTACCGCTCATGATTTGTCTCACATATCAATACAATTTTATGCCTTGCACGAAGAGCAACTGTGTGCACCTGCAGTCTTGTGCAAAGTACACCCTTAAACTTGCCACCAAGTCATCACCTACATGAATAGCCAGATTGGTGGTTTGGACACGACAGAGAAAGTTTGCAAATTATCCCTCAATGAAACGCCCAAACACAATAACGTTTCACTCCGAAACCGGCACTTCGCAATAAAGTGTTGATATCTGCTCCTATAATCAGTGCAGAATTTATTACTATAGCATGAGTTAGAATTTCTTCGTATAGCCTTACAAACAGTCTCTGTGGCTTGCTTTACAAGACCCTTGAGATGAAACGTTTCAATAACATTACATAATGCTTACGGATTACTTTGGCCCAAATGAAAATGGCTACTGTGGCCACGTTTGTAGCATACAGTCGTAGTGTAATGTGGATCACAGGGGCATCTTGCCCCCCTCACAGTCATGCGAAGTTTCCAGAAACGCGCAATTAACTACCGGAAACGCCATCCACGAAGATATCACTGGACTAATAAAATCTAACACAAGCTGAAACTACTAACACCAATAATGGGAGAAGTATAATTATTGACAGGCTTCAGCATCCGTTATGACCAAAACGTGATGTACTCTCAGCTTTGGGTTTCAAAATAAAATTACTTATCTGGTTACACCGATCCTCATAATGTGACAAAAACAGATCCAGAATAAAAGTTTATGTTGTGATACAAAAAAATCATCATTGGCTGACAAGGGGCATGTAAATGCTGCATGATTACAGAATGCGCAAATAAGTAATTGCGCGATTTCCGTCAAGGCAACAGAAATCCGGCAACCGACTGCAACACGCCACATCTGCTGTGTTAATGCATATATATACCAAACGTCAACTGAAACGTTAGCCTCATACCCTTATGAATTACTGAAAATTATGAAATATATCTTAGACGTTGTAATTTGAACAATACAGCTTTATGCAAATCATAAAACAATTTCAAAAACATTCATATTAAGGTGACGTACACCTTTTTCACAAGTGTTAAATTGTCCTATTTTCAGGGCAACGTTTCTTCTTGGCGTTAAGTGACTATGAATTAATACCACGATTGAATGTTGTTTGTCTCAGTGAATGCCGTGAAGTATTATTCCGTACAACAGAAACAACTGTACTTGCATGGGATTGTGACCATGTCATACGATGAAAGTGTATGTGTTCATGAATCGCTATAATGAGACACAGTGTTCGGGAAAATGTAGTGGGTATCAGCAAGCATCGACACAGAGCAGATGCATTCATCATTCTCAGATGTGTTATACAGTCGTAACACGCTTAGTATCCATATCACATTTCCTTGTCCGGTATGAGTCAATATTGACGTGTATTTGTACACGAGATATGACATTGTTCTTTCTTCCCTTTCTAAAGTCAACATGATATGTATAGCACTCCGCAATACCAGATGTTTTTACATACATATTTATGCATGACCTTTGTTGAGACCACGAGAGAGCCAACGACAAAGAGAAGAGAGAGAGGATGTTTGACAGAAAGAGCGAGAGTGAGAGAGAGATTTAGTGGCATTAAAACTAGGGAAAAGGCGGCTTGTGTTGTTCGAAAGTTATGTCATATAACTAAGCGTGACTATCGTACATAAGGAAACTCATGCAATCATTTCGATGACAAATAACAATCATATCGGGGGAGAAATGTTTCCTGAAATATTAAGGGGTACTTTGAATGCTGCCGACACGGAAAGACGAAATATCATTAGCAACACAATATCACAGTGTTTTAGCTGATGACTAAAATATGACCTTTGTGAACATGATGAGTCTGTTTATATGTTGATTGAAGATTAATAATTCCTAGGCAAAATCTCACGAAAGCCATTGATGTCAGGTTAGGTTTTAGTCGTTTTCCACTTTGCTTGTTATCGATAATCCATGTGTAGAATAGATGCTACATTCCGATGTAGGTGCAAAAAGTGACACACAACTTTATACATAAGAAGAACCTATACACAAAGTATAATTGTAGGTAGCAGCCAGTGTGCACACCGTGCGCATAGAAACAGACCAGACCTCTTCGCCCCGTTAAGATCAGTCTATATCCGAGGAAGGATTTGGTGGAATTCCTGTGGCATTGTTGCAGGATTTGGATAACGTCTGAACTGTCGATAATCCCCGACGTGTTTCAAAGGTGAAACATCACCTAACATAAATTCAAGTTCTGTCGATACGGCTGGAGAGATGTCCGTGGTTTAAATTTGTCAGCCATGAACTAGGGCCTTATTGTTTGCAATACACCACCACAAATGTTTCTCAACACACTTTTGCTCTGGTTGGGAAAAATTATTCACAAGAAAATCCATGAATATACGCTAAGGTGTATCAACGTTTAATTCTGAGTATAGATTGAGTGCAATTAGTCGTAATCCTGTTAGGATACCAAAGGATGGGTTTCAAAGTGAAGTTAGAGAAGACAGGAGTTGTCTGAGGACACTTGAGTGTGAGATCAAGTTCAGCTGCAGATATGTGTTGTTAAAATATTAATATTCCAAAAAATTCTGAATCAGGCTTTGCAGATTTCTAAACACGTTTTTACAGAAATATCGTGTTAGTATAATTAGTGCCAAAGCCTGACATATTTGTAACACCACGTGGATATTTCTTACACCTATGCACTTAAATATGCCTTAAACATGCCTCGTATGATATTATCAGGTAAGTGATCATCAACCTTTGTGCCATCATTACTCCCCACTTAGAACTCGAAACGTCTTTTACCAGTGGACTGCAGGTAGTGTGTGAGACACGAGAATCTGGCGCTGTCAACCACCTTGATTTTGATAATTCAGGTCCCTACTGTGGTTTCTGCTTACGTGATGAATAGCATCACAGTTGCTTTGGATTTCGCTTACTTGACGCGATTGTCGTTGGTCGATTTTAAAATTTTGTGTCTCCTTTTTATAACGTATGCATATTCCTGTACGTGGCATTGGAATTGTGATCAAAGAATGATCCAAGTGTTCACAACGGTGGGATGAAGCCCACTCGTGCTTTAAACTGTCGTTGTTTAAATATATAATCACGGAGGTATTCGGTTCCTCAGTAGTTAATGCACACCTTAGGAAATTGCATGGTCTCTCTATGTTCCATGTGCTATTTCTGTTTCGAATAGATTATTGTAACATTTTGTTTGTTGGTCTAAGGTACCTAGAGACATAGGATATAGGGCAAGTACCTAATATAAAAGATGCCTTGTGAATGGCATGTCTGTTGGCAAATGGCACACGGTATAGATCATGCACACTGTAGGTCCAAACTGGAAATTCTGTTGTGCGTGTATAATGGCAAATAAAAGTGGCAGTAGTAGGACACTTATCTTTATCAGGTATGGTTAGATACCAGCGCAAGGGCACTTACTGAAGTTGGCAATGTGAGATTATATACTGCTTACTTCATAAAGCGCAGCAAATGTGAATGTTAACTATAAAAACACCTGATTTAAAAATGAGGCGTCGTTTTCAAAGGGAAGGTTTTATTTTCGCCGTTTTATGTAGGAAATGCTCGGTAACCACCATGTTGATAGAAGTCGGTCAAAATTTCCAAGAAAATATCAACTATATTCTAAATATAGGTATTTCAAAGCAGTCACAACGTCACAGTGCATCTACTATCATTATATAACGTATTTTGACTATTTTGAAAATACACTGTCAATATGCAGTATTTTAGGGCATGGACACAGCTCTTCCTGCTACTGGAATGTGAGACTGATATCAAGCAAAGGAGAGAAACTGAAGAGGCTCTGGATTGACAGAATCACAAACGAAACTGCATTGCAAATATACTTTCGAAGTACAGCAGGGTTGAACCGATGATTGTGGTTTCTGTTCGATTTACCTAAACAGTGCATACTATGCTGATCCTGAGAAAGGGGACAGAAAGCGCCTCGTACATAGTAATGGGCAGTGTGTCTAGTGTGAGGATCATTTCCTCATGCAGTGTAAGCGTCCCTGTGTCCTTGACACTGGTGACATCGCATGTAGGGATTCTTCGAACTGCAGAGAACTTTTCCACGTTAATATTTCTCTCAAATCAAACAAGAACTTTTTAAGTTTTTGAGAGCAAGTAATTAAAAAAACACTCGACAGGGACAAGTTGTGTATTGGCCGGGTAGTCAAACTAGGAGTAGTCATATTGGGAATAAACCGATGTCACGACACATCTAGCAAGGGAAAGCTTAAGATATCGACTTTTCGCACGTTTAATTTTTCAGGGAAACGCTCTGAGTATATTACTCATGTGTATTTACTTCTGTATTGAATGGGATCCATACACATACCCATGCTTCTCCAACAATATAATGTGGTCACGTCATCTGATATACATTTGTCTAACAAAGTACTGTTGTAACATGCTGGAGGTTTTCACCCTTGTCTACTGCACATTATATCGTTTCAGTATGGTCTTTGTTTTACATATTATATTGTAATTATTATTGATTTTGGTAATAAGTCTAAATCGCAATGTTTTTCAAGATGTTTGTAATGTTTTTCGTACAAAGGTGAGAATGTGTTCATATGCAAAGTCAAATTGCGGTGTCTTCGTAGACTTTTAACGCTTCACATATTGGATATCTGTTCGTATGTTGCCAGAGGTTCGTATATGTTTGAAGGTTGGACAGCACTTCTATCCAGAGCCGAATATTCTCCTCCAGCTTCAGGATGCAGGTGATCACCACCTGAAACAGTTAGATGAAATTAGCAAAGTCTATTTGTTTCTGAAAATTTAATATTAGCACATAGACTCAAGACGAACGACTGACTGAGTTAAAATATATGGTCACATTGGCAATATTTCAGCCATATCGTGACTTGACAAGACAAACGAATGAAGTGATAAAACCAAGCTGAAATTATGTGATTCATATTTCCATCTACGATGTATTTCAGCTAGAACGAAATGGCTGATGTGAATTGTGTGGTGTACTAGAACGACGGAGCGATTGTAGAACAAAACCATTTTGGACAAAAAACCCTCAAGGCAAAACCAATTAGGAAACAAATCCCCCAAAAATAAATAAGAACCTTTGGGCAAAATCCCCAAACACTGAGATATGAACACAGAAGAGTGATATACAGCATGTGAAGTGATAATTACATGTACTGGAAACCCTGTATGTATATAATCAGTCAATGAGGCCAGATAAAAAGAACTTGTAAAAACAAGTGTGATGTGAACACAACAGTGTGATATACACCTTTATTAGTGGCAATATAGGTGGCTTTTGTGATGTTCCAGGAGCTAGAGAGGCACACTCCTTGATACCATAACGTAAAGGTTGTCATCTGTCTGTCTGTCTCGTATACGTATTGAATTAAAAATCCAATTTTTGCTATTTTTCATTGTAAGTGTGATGCCGGCTAAATAGTTTTTTTTCCTTCATTATTAATTCGGTTTTCTTGTTCTACGTGTTTTTGTTTTTTTGTCCTAAGGGGGTCCAAGGTTGTAGTTTTTCCCTGGGGGGATTTTGTCAACAGGGGATTTGTCTGCAGACCGATTGAACATATATATTTCTGTGACCTATCGCGTGTGATGATTCTGTTATATCATTCCAAGGTGACACCTACAATACCTGATTTGCACCCAAAATGAACATGCAGTGCATGGACGTATTGGCTATTACCAGAGGCAGATCCTCCAGAGTTGACTGCAACATTGTGCACAGGTTGCTGCTCGCTTCCTCCAGAAGGGGGGCGTACTGTTAATTCAGATACCTGTTAACCCAACAAGAAAGTAACATAGAAACATTCAGCTTCCTGAGGTTGCTAATTTATGCACATTTAAGGAGTGATGCCATTATATGGATAAACAGTGAGCGTCAGTTGTCATTTACAAAGCAAGTAATTTCTACACCCACACCTGCACCGAAAATTGTGGCTTGCACCAATTTTAGTGTAAGCAGATGCAAGTGCAGGTTATGAATATATTCCCATGTCACATATTCAGCGTGTAATTACAAAGCAATCCTAAAGAGTCGTTATCATTCAAATTAGGATCAATATTTGTGAGGAAAGTTAGTTTCATATCTCATAGTGACATGTTAACATTAGGTATTTTGAGATATATCCTCACTCATTAAATGTTACCGGTTTACAACATGTGACCGCTCATTCGCTTGCATAGTGACACATGTGTTGTGACATACCCCACACTCTCAAAAGTATATTAGGATCATAAGAAGAGTGACTCGTGTTCAAATCAGTTTACCTTTCTTTTGACGACTAGGAAAATGATGATGGCGAGGACGATGAGACACAATGCGGCACCGACAACTCCAGTAATAATAACTATAGTTGAGCTTGTGGCTATTTGTCCAATTGCTTTATTTTCTGCAAACGGGGTATTCAGACAAGGTCAGACAATACGTCAGAAAACAGACATGTGTTGGTTTACTTTGAATAAAACAATCAGAACGAAGACTCAGCTGCAATGCAGTGTGGAACGTCAGTGTAAAAGAAAACTCAATACTGATCCAGACTGCACGCAGTCTAAAAGGCGTAATAGGGTGAAAAACATGCCCTGCATTATAGGTGGTACTGCTACGTATTGCGGATCGCAATCAAATAAGTACTTGTGATAACATACTCCTCGTTAGCATTTGAGTTTTAATGTAACTCACTGTTGTTGAGTCGGGTCACACCGCCGCAGCTGAGATTCCAGTGTTGGACTTGACAGTTGAATACCAGCCTTACCCCACCCAAGTGTGTTTCAGTCATATTGAATGTTATTGGTGAAAGTCCTTGATCTCCAACATGTAATAATTGCGAGGCGTCACCTGTCTGCAGAGTGAAGTTTGAATCTGCAGAACAGTGGGAGCCCCGGATATCGTAATACGCAGTAATGTCCACGGTCAGTGTCACCGCTTCATGCAGGGTTAGAATCTCTGTGTCCTTGTCACTGGTGATGTTGCATGCTGGTGTCCTGGGAACTGAAAGGACTGCATTTATTTTATTTATTTATATATTTTTTGCCAGAAGTGTATCAGTATCTTTGAAATCGTTAAAGTGTACTCACACTGATGCCAAGTTTAGAAATGCATATACATCTAATCGTTAATCGATAATCTGTTTAACTTTCGTTACATAACGCAGTCTAGGGTTAGTATCAGAATTCAAGCATTCTCAGTTGTAAAAATACGAACAAAGCATTAGGGCTGAAATATAAGTTTACCACAACATATAAATGACCGTGTGTGTTTTCATGCCTAACCTCACCTCAAAGAAAATATCACATACGTACAACATTGTTGACGGGTTTATATAAATTCCCAATTTTGACAGTGAAATTTCACATGTCTGTAATTAGTCCAGTCAATTCAAACAATGAGCTAAGTGGTCGTCCTAATTTCGAAAGTCCACGGCTCACACATGTTAATTAGTCCTACTATCTACTGGTAAAATTGTGCCTTTCTCAGTGGATTACATTACCAGTCTCCCTGGCTTTCATTGTAATCATCTTAGTAGTATAGGGAATGATAGTTCTGGCTCACTTTCAAGAAATGTCTCTACAACGCCTTATTTACTGAATAAGACGTTGGTGGGCCCCTTAGCTCTTGCTACTATTACCCCTACTACAAAATTACTGTGCCTTGGTAGGAGGTAACACTGTGCCGTACGGTACGATCAATAATTCTTCTCTTACAAACCCCCTACCCGGCCCACCCCTCAAGTAGTACAAGTTAGGTTCGTCGGCTTTCATATCCACTTTATCTATGTTGTAAGTTTTGACTGACCATATAGGATCGGTGGCCCGCTTACGACTATCGCCCTCGTGTTCCCCTATTTCATGTTTATATCGATGAAACAGTTTAACGTGAACCGCCTACGATCTCTTTGGTGTTCATAATAAAGGCTTGCTGGGCTTTTTGTATTCCCTGTTCTATGTACTTTTTTTCTCGTCCTCGCTGATAGCAGACTTACGAGACTTGGACCGAATATCTTGTTTCATTCCGTTATATTTTTTGAGTTCAGATAGGATTGAACGAAACTCCTCTTCTGAGATCTTACTGTCAGAGAGTGCCGTGGAAATTCGCTCACTCACTGTGTTCAGCTTTGCTTCGGCCAGAACCCTGATCTGGTCGTGTTTCAATGCCTTACGATTAAGCCTGCGTGATACTAACTTAAGCGCCAACCCTGCCAACCCTGCCACCCCTGCCGTTATTTCAATACCTAGCACTATAGGTGCAGCCACGATGGTAGCCAACAACCCAACGCCTGCCGCCCCTAGTCCCATGCTGGTTGCCATAAGGGTAGTGTCAACCCCGTCCACGATATTGAAAGCTCTATTATATTTTTTACATAGTGCTTTCCGCGTGTCACGGTCTTGTTCTAGTTGACGTTTCACATCACATAACTGCCTCAAGCGGAACCCATCTACGGTTTCCAGCGTCTTCGCTACTTCCTCTACGACTGGGTACAGACCCATCCTATAATATATATTTTGAAAAATATTTTAATTGGGTTTCAGTTAATATTTCACGAATGAATTTGAAGCCTACAAGGGATAGATTATGATTAATGATAATAGGTGAGAGATCAATATACTTTTCTGTTGTAATAAAAACCCCAGGGAGGCTTATTAAGCGGTTTATAGGACCCGTGGGGGCATCCCGTTGTATAACAATACGGCAATATTGACCTACGTGTTCGTTATACCAGTGTATTGTCAACCCGGGTAAAATTTGGCGTCCTTTAAGGGAGTTTTCCTGGTTAAAATACGTAAAGATGATTTCTATGATGATTGTGTAGAGGGAGTCTAGTTGATCAGGATGCTCATTGGGCATCAAAAACTTACTGCTAAATGTTAATTTACTTTCTGTGCCAGAACTTAACCCAATATGAGAATCTATCGAGACTGTTGCGTTATTCTCCGTAATGAAATCCATAGGCCAGATACCGTTATTCCTAATCTTAGAGATGAAACCGAAGTTTTTTGATGTGATATAAGGTGAGGTGAGTGTTAAGTTGATCAGCCATTTGGGCTCTTTTAAATCTGATAACGGCACCCGTCTGTACACGTTGTCTTTGAAGTGCAGGATGTATAATTCATCTTCCTCACCAGGCTGATCGAATCCCTCCGTATCTCCTAGGTCGTTAAGCGTAGTGTTGGTAGTGACTGGTCATTATTATACTATTACGATATAATTTCCAACTGGTTTTCTGATAATAATTCAGGGGTGAACTTCATACCAATGAAGTGTATGTTGGCAGGCAGGAAGATATTGGTTAGTGATATCTTATTTTCCACGATCACGTTGACCCCCTGCAGACTGGTGTTGGAGCCGACACCCACCCGCACGTAAACGTTGCAAACTTGATACTGGTGTCGTTTCACCCACCCGAGTTTGATCCCCTTCACGATCTCGACATCATTCCCCGATGGTTCCCCTAGGTAGACTTTGATGATCAGTGTTGAGTTTGCCGGTAGACTCTCTAGTATACTGACAACGCCTTCGAATTCAGACACCAACTGCAATTTCACGTTTTGTATGTTCGGTTTACTCGATAGCATGTGACCTGCCATAGTGTCGAGTGGGCTGACGACTATGCTACGTCTCTGAGTTGGGACGTAAGCCACGAGTATGGTTCCATTGTTCACGATTTTGTTTAGGTGGTTGTCTTTGTTATCCGTGAACACGTAGGGAGAGACGAGTCTAATATTGAGAAACCAGTCGTCGTTATCGGGTAACAACACCCACTTGTCATCTTCGGTGAAGACGAGCATATATGGTTTGTTTCGGGCGACGGTAGTGCTCTCAACATCGTCTAAGTCGAACAGTTTACCCCCGAACGATGGGTATATTATCCAGTTATTATCACCGGTGTTGACAAGGGAGTACTTAGTGTTTACTGTTGCTCTTGTGGTATCTATCATATCACTTAGGACTCCACCGGAGGGGATTTCAACGCTTTTGTAAATGTTGTTTTTCAGTTGCAAGGCGTACGATTTACCATCTACTCCGGGAGCGTCGAAACCGCACGTGTCTCCGAGGTCGGAGATCCCGATATTGATCCCCATTTTTTCACTCCGGGCCCTTGTGCGCTGGTCATTTTACATGAAGCGTTAAGCTGAGGTATCCTATATTTACAGGATTATGATTTATATCTAACACCGATATTGTCAGCTCAGGTATGTTGCCCTGGGTTAATTTTTTATACTGCCGTGGTGAAAACGACTCGGTTCTACCGTCGTTGTATTTCTCAGTTTTCACCGGCACTGCTCTCAGTATAGTGGAAGGGTGACCTCCTTGAATGTTGTACGTTGTGCTCACCTGATCGAGATGAATGTATAGCTCTCGGTACGGTACTAGGTCGGGTACCTTCGTGCCTGTGACGGTTGTTGTTGGTTTTATCTCGTCAGGAGACATACCGAGCATCCTTGCTAATGGTCGGCCGAGCCTCAAAGGGTTTATTCCATTGTTGATTAACACCACTGTACCGTTTGAGTCGTTCATCTTGAGTTCGGCCCCCAGGGGTTTGAAGACCTCGTCGTTTAGAGAGCACACGCTGTAGTAGCCGTCAGTTATCTGGCTGCGAGTTCCACTGACGAACAGCTTATTGTTGCTGATATTAATGTTAGTCCATTGCGGTAGGTAGGTGATATCGCAGAGTGCGACTTCGAGTTGACCTGACGTGTTATCGATCGCGTGCGTCAGCTGAATGGCCTCACCGCTCGTTATTCCTGGAAGTGTTATGTACATATTATAATATATGAATTATATATTATAATATGGATTTAGCACACTTGAAAATCGTGGTGAATGCAGATGGTACGGGGTTTAAAACAACCTTTATTAATATCTTTGAAAAGTGTGTCGTGTCCGTTAATAACGCGCAGGCGGTGGTAAACTGGAATCAAAACCCAATGCAATTTTGGCAGAACCAACTCAACTTTGCTGTGTGGTGTGCGACGACAGGGTCGGGTGTGACACCAGACTACGGTATAGACGAACTGAGTAAGGCGGTTGTTTTGTTTCATATTTATTATCAAACGAGACGAATATTGAAGGAAATAAGTGCTCCTCTTCCCCAAGATAAAGCGTGGAGTATGACGAATAACCCCTATGATAGGCGCGCTTATGAACGTGTTTGTGGGGAGTTTGAGATTCCAACGAATAAAGACTTTCGCCTTCCTGGTGTGAACCATGGTCTCGGTATAGTTCTCGTGTACTTCTACAGGTCCGGAACATATTATGCCGGTTCTAAAGATGGTTCATACAACCCAAACCGGCATACATTTACAGGCCCCACAACGAATGAAAAGATCCATGTCAGCTGTATAAAGCAAACCAGTCCTGATGCAGCCACAGCCTGGACTAAAATGATCTCAAAAACATCGAAAGGATTCACTCGTGCTGGTACAATACGCTTGAACGACTCGATTCGAACGTATGTGTGGGCGCTGTTGGGTGCGCAGTCGATGACGCGTTCCAACATCCTCGGTAAGGGAACTGCTTACGACGCTCAGACACAATTCGTTTCCAACGTTGAGGATGCTATCAATTCTCCAGTTGATCTCCCGAGGGCCATCGACCGTTACCAAAACGTGTTAGAATACGCCAGATCGAAAGTCAATTACGTGTTCGGCGTGGGGTTGTACATGGCTCCGAGTGATATGCAACTGAGAATAAAAAAAGTGGTGGGTTATAGCAACAAAATAGTCATAGCCACGGCGGACCAAAAGTTGGGTATCAACCCCGATATTAACACCCCCTATATCCCACACATCCCACCACGTGAAAAGGGTATAGTGGCGCCACCCCCGGAGTCTAAAGTTCATGTGCCCCCCACACACCCCCATATACATGTGGGGGTACCCCCCTATCAGCAGCATGTTGATAATAAAACAGCCTTAGTGGTTGGTGGGGTAACTTTGGGACTTATTTGGTTAAAGATTTCTTAGCCGCTACGTACACCAGACCCGCCACAGCGACGATGGCTGCCCACAGGTTTTGACTGAGCCACATGGCAGTTTTAGACAGAGCGCTCAACAACCACGAGACGATGCTACCCAGGATGCCGGGAAGGGCTTCGGCGGCTTTACCAGCCAGTTTAGCTAGGTGTTCCCCTAGTTTTTTTATCCAGTCTTTAACACCGTCTGGGGGTGTGGGGGTAACTCCCCCACCGGCAGGCCCCACAGGGGTTCCTCCCACCAGTGACACCACCAGGGTTGATATAATTAAACCCAATGCAGTCAGAATGCTGGCGATGGTGATCCCTTGCTCCCGGAATAATATCCGAATCCTGTCTGCTAACGTGGTGTCTCGGTAGAGGACTTGATTGATGGTTTCCCGTATACGATTGACCTGGGATCGAAGCTTTTCTTTGAAGGAGGATGCTGTCTCCAGCCAGGTCTGCTTTTCATCTTCCAAATTACGTATTCTTTCCTCGATGGTGGCTTTCATAGACTCGTCCTCAGTTTCACCGAGTTTTTTCTTTTCATAGGCGATGTGGTCGTCTATCTCACTCATTTTGGCTGTGCTTTTCGCGAGATGTCCGCGAATGGTTTGCATCGTCAGATCCAACCCCCGCAGTTCCCGAACGGTAAATTCGAGCCCCGGGAAGGGTTTGTTCTCGTAGTCGGCCAACACCTTTTTAATATCATAAGTCATGTTTTGATCTGATGTGGCGTCCCTGATGCCTTCCAGACCTTGAACTAACTTCGGAGGATACTGCTTAGGTCGCGCGCCACCGTAATCTGTGAAGCCTAGTTCATCTTGGACCAACTGACTTCCATGTTTACCGGCCAATGTTGATAAAGCAAGCGGTTCTCTAGTGCGTTTATTCATGAGATCGATCTCCGGGCGAGACTTCAAACGCAGCGTGCCATTGCTGAGGGTAAAATCGGAATAGTTCCTTCCCAACGGTTTGAGTTTGGATTTATTTTCAACTGCGTTGTAATAATCGTCGACGGCGCCCTTAAGGAGCTCGTCACTTTGCGAGAATGAGGTCTCCTGGTCATCATCGAATGCCTGGGCACTATCGCCCGGCATCTCATCCATAGGTATGTCTTCATCCATTAGTATTAAAAATATATTTCATTTATATAACAATGTACGGTAGAAAATTAGATCCTTTCAGAAGATTGAGAGAGCCATTAGGCGCCAGAGCCGTGCGACAGTCGGTGACCATCACCAACAATCCCAGCAAGATAGACCAGAATCAAACTCTGCTGGTTAGATTTCCAAACCTTGGTGAGAATGACCTCATTGTACCAGGCACTGTTCGACTGGCGTTCAATATCACGTTGACCTCCGACAACGATAAACGCGAGCTAGTGCGGAACGTGGGGCGAGCCATCATCAAGAAAACGACCGTCAAGATCAGCGGTAACGAGGTGCTGAGCATCGACGACAGCGACGTGTTTCACTGCTACAAGGATCTCTGGAAAAGCGATGGAGAACGAGTCAATGATGTGTACCAGGGCATCAGCAAATCAACCCGGGCGCGCATAGGGTACGTCTTCACGACAGACCAGCAAGACAAGCTATCGGACGGTGAAAAAGCCATCGCTCTAGCATACGGGAATCGATTCTGCGTGTTTTTCAACCCCGAGAGAAGTTTTTCAACCCCGAGATTGAAAAGGTGGAAGTGACCATCGAGGGCGTGCCCAACCAGCTGTTCAGTCATGGTATGAGGCCACACCAGCAGTGGGATGAGATAAAAAAGCTACCAGTGGGGGATTACATAACAAAGGACCTGGACCTAAGCTCCGTGCAGATCGGTGAATACCTGACCACCAAGTACGCCCTATGGTTGGACATGCGATCCACGGATGATGATAAACTGCACGGTAGCGGGCGCCGTATAGATAACGGCAGCGAAGGGATAACCATCCAGATTACTAAGAAGGCTCAAACCGCTGGTAAGTTGAAATTATATCTGTACGTTATTATGGACGCGCAACTTAATATAGACAATGGGAGATTCGTGCAAGCCATCTACTAGTGGGGGAGACCCCCACACCCCCCGGGGGTACCCACAACTACCCACTGACCCACACTGCGCTATCATATGCGGGCAGACTGGCTGTGGGAAGACCGTTTTCGTGTTGGATATGTTAGAGGGTTACTACAAGGATGTGTTCGATAACATCGTTATCATGTGCCCTACTCTGAGCATGAATAAAACGTACGCGCGACCTTGGGTGATGACGGACCCGGACGTACACAAAATCGACCCTGGAACACGCCTGCAGGACTGGTTGAAAGCTCTTCACGAGAAATTTAAAGGGGAACCGACGCTGTTCATACTGGACGACTGCAGCGCTAATCGCGAGATAACAAAAAAGAGAGACATGCTATCGTACCTGGCCTTCTCTGGCCGGCATGCAAATCACAGCGTCTGGGTGCTAACGCAGAAGTTCAACTCGGTGTTGAAAGACCTCAGGGAGCAGACGCGATGGGTGGCCTTATTTCACTGCAAGGACAGGGATTCGTTCGAGGAGTGTTTGAGAGAGAACGATGTGATGAGTAAATTAGAACGGGAACGGGTGAAGAAACAGCTCGCTGAAACTAAACACACTAAGCTCGTACTAAAGACCGACCAACCAGTAGCATATATAGTATGCTAAGCAAAGCTAAGCAAAGCTAAGCAAAGTTAAGCAAAGCTATGATATTTGAAGTGTTTGTCGTGTGCAACTTAACCTTCATTTCTCTGTGTTTTGTCTGCATCGGGTATTATATAGTTAAAACTAAATCTTACTTGTTATATTATAAGATGGAGTGTGAGGAATTGCTCGAACAGTTGGGGGTACCCCCACTGGGGATTCCCCCAAGCGAGAGAAACTGGTGGCGTTGGCTGTTGGTGGCAAAGCCAAACATTACTTTGGAGACTACACTCCGGATAAAATTCACAAAATGTCAGCCGAAGAAATAGATAAGCTGTACACTAGATACGAGTCCTGGCTCGGAGCAGAAATGACAAAGACAATAGGATCGGCTATGACCCAGATATACACCGGTATTGTGTCACATTTCCTTCCCATTCCACCAGAGCGCCGACTTTACCTGTGGGAGGACCTCGAGAAAGACCCTTTTATCGAACACGCCGTGAGCTCTATCAGCTGCGGGCTGTACCACAAATATGGTATGTTGTTGGCTCCAGTGACGGCGGCGATTATCACGGCAAAACATTGTCAATTTGAGAGAAATAATAATAATAATAGTATAGATGGATGCTGCACAGGAAACAGTGAGTCCCGAGGTGACGGTGGAGACTCCTTCACAGGAACCAGTGACCCCAGTGGAGGTACCTCCAACAGTAACCAGACAGAAGAATCCTAAGAGAGTAGCTGCCGGTAAAAAACGGTGGTGTAACCAACATAAAGTGACCAACCCAACCCGACTGTTGTTGGCTGTAGGCGTAACTGCTGCCGTGGTTATAACATGGTTATACGTGGGGGTACCCTCCCACAGTGAGCCACCACCCAACAGTGAGCCCCCCACCCACACGGTAGATCCGCATATCATGTTATAATTTTAATATTTTTATATCATATACATAATGTCTGAGGGGAAAACGTTCGTCAACGACGCATACCACGCCACAGTGGTCGCCAGTCTAGCCGTAGGGTACGCTCGGTTGACTAAAATGGTGCTTAAACAACCAACTATCAAGCTAGATTTCAACCTGCAGGATATGGGTATGCTCATAATGAACCTTGGTATGGCGATGGCCACAAAAGACATCCTAGTAAAACAAGGAATAATACCTGATAATATAATGAAATAAATATAGGGATGGCCACGATAGCTATGATGGTCGGTGGGGCGTTAGTGAATGCCCTGGCATTTTCCGGGAGTAATTTCCTCTTCTCGAAACTACGAGATGATCACGCGGCTGAAATACAGGAAGAAAGGAAACGGCACGATCTCGCTACTGAGAAATTACAAAAGGCACAGTCCGAGTACGCTAAAAAACGCCTCCAGAGGATCGATTTTATTAACGAACAACTCACGCGTGAAAACCATGCCGTTCAAACATTCAACGATGTTGATGAAGCAATGAAAGAATACTATCTACTAACTGGTAAACAATTGGAACCGCTCAATAAACCCGCACTCGCTCAGTACTACACACCATCCAAGGGACAAATGAATCGTGAACTGGGCTTCATAGTGTTGGGTATAGCAGCTACTGCGTTGGTTGCGAAGCAATTAAACTAAAATACCTATATAAGTAAACATGAGACCCGCTCCATACCGATGCGAATACATACTTATGGGGAAGACCGAGGCCTGTGGTAGGAAATGCAGGAATCAGGGGTTCTGTTGTTTCCATATGGGAAGTCCTAACTACACGTGTTCTGTGTGTGGTATCGGGGTTAAAGGGCACTACTGTCTATGTAAAGCTCACGGAGCGAACGTAGTCAGACATCAACTCATCTACGAGAATAAAAAAGGCTACATAAAAGAACGTAGGCGACTGCTCAAGATAGCCACTTAAGGGCTACCTCCCCTTACTGTGAACCAATTAGACATTGGTTCTCTTAGGTGTAAACACGATGTCTACTGTAAGCGAGCTCAAGCGGGTCGCAAAACAGAGAGGTGTCATCGGGTATTCTCGAATGCGGAAGTCAGCATTGTTGAGATTACTAGGTTTAGAAGCCCCTCCTACGGTAAAACAATTAAAAGCTCAAGCAAAACAGCTTGGACACACGGGTTATTCAAACCTGGGGAGAGCCGGGTTAACCGCATTGTTATCACATGCCCCCGTAGCAAAACCTCCCACTGTAAAACAACTGAAAGTCGAGGCACACGATTTGGGTTTAGGCGGGTATTCTCGTATGAGAAAACCACAGCTTGTAGAATTATTACGACAGAATAGAGCTATTGACCTACAGTTCGTGCGCACTGAGCACGCCGTAGGCAATTATTTGAGAGGTTGGCGCATGCGCGTTGATAGAAACATAGACATTACAGATATCAAGCCTCTGATAGCTGATAAGGTCAACCAGGAACTAAATAACCTAGGAAGTATCAAGTTTCAGATCACAGTGAAAATGTCGCTTGATAAGCAGGTTGGGAGTACCACTGAGTATGTTCAGCCTTACTTCCGAGGTAAACAAGAGGTCGTCACACATGCAGAGACCATTGACGCATCAATCGATAACAGTTTTCAGCAGATACGAGAATACCTAGAACGCTACACACACTTAGGGTCCGGGTGGGCTGTAGATAAAATCGATAATGTCTATCTAGACATAGCTAACTACGTGCCGTTCAGAGGCGGGTCATACCTAGCCTTGCCTCCCTACTATAGGAACAAACATGCCATAGTAAACGTTAAGAATAGAGGAAACGATTGCCTGAGGCTAGCTATCAGGTCAGCCTTATTTCCAGCTGACACTCATTCAGATAGGCTTTCTAGCTATCCCCAAGACGATGGGCTTAATTGGGATGGTATAGATGAACCCACCCCCATATCCCAGATCACTAAAGTAGAAAAACAGAATAATCTGGCTATAAATGTCTTTGGGCACGAAGGTAACACAACAATAGTACACAGGGTCAGCCCGGTGAAGGATCGCCAAGTTATCAATATATTCATGATCCAGCGAGGTGAAAAGTATCACTACACGTGGATAAAACATCTCAGCCGGTTGTTGCACGACCAGTCGAAACACGTTGGGAAAAAACACTTTTGTGTACGATGCCTACACGGTTTCAGTCGAGCTGATTTATTAGAATCCCACCGGGATGATTGTCAAGGTGTGGGGCAGACGGCCATACGAGTCGACATGCCTAAGGAAGGTGAAAATATCCTACAATTCAGTAACCACAAGAACCAAATGTCTGTACCTTATATTATATACGCCGACTTCGAAGCCTTAGTTGTGGGGGAATCCCCCACACCCCCTAGTGGTAGCTTCACCCACAAGACACAAGAGCATAAAGCCTGTTCGTTTGGATACATTGTCGTCCGTTGTGACGGGGAAACGAAAGCTCCGGTAGTGTATAGGGGGCCTGACGCGGCTGAAAGGTTTCTAAAGTGTTTGCAGGAGGAAGAAAAAATTATTAGGAATGCATTGTATAGAATCGCTCCCATGCGTATGACCCGAGTCGACAGGCTAGCTCACGCTAGTAGCACTAACTGTCACGTGTGCGACTCACCACTTAACGGTGATTCGGTGAGAGATCACTGCCACATAACTGGTAAGTATAGAGGCGCCGCTCACAACGCGTGCAACCTCAAGCTTAAAATCAACCCTAAGACAATAAACATCCCCGTTGTCTTTCACAACTTGAGAGGGTACGACTCACACTTGATCATGCAGGCCATCGCGAAAATCGATGGTAATATAACATGCATCCCCAACAATATGGAGAGATACATCTCCTTCAGCTTAAACGGACTTAGGTTCATTGACTCGTTTCAGTTCCTCCTGTCGTCACTCGACAGTCTGGTCAAGGCCAACAATACCTTCCCTATCACCGATCAATACACAGACGCCAAGACTAGACCCCTGCTTATGAGGAAGGGTGTGTACCCCTATGAGTACATGGATAGTTGGGTCAAGTTCACCGAGACCAGACTACCCCCTATTGACTGCTTTTATAGCAAGCTGAATGAGGCGTCCGTCTCACGAGATGATTACTCGCACGCGACTAACGTATGGAATAAACTGGGTTGTAAGAACCTGGGTGATTATCACGACCTGTACTTGAGGACAGATGTACTGCTGTTAGCCGACGTGTTTGAGACGTTCAGGCGGACTTGTTTAAAGCAGTATAAACTCGACCCCGCATGGTATTACACCAGCCCAGGTCTGTCGTGGGACGCCTTGCTTAAAAAGACCGGAGTTAATTTGGAATTGCTCACAGATTACGACATGCACCTATTCATTGAGAAAGGCTTGCGAGGTGGGATTTCCATGGCATCCAAACGATACGCGAAAGCAAATAATCAATACGTGAAAGGTTACGATCCTAACAAACCAACCAATCACATTCTATACCTCGACGCAAACAACCTGTACGGCTGGGCCATGAGTCAGTATCTACCTACAGGGGGATTCGAATGGGTACCCCACGTTGATGTTATGGGGGTCGCACCAGATTCGAACAAAGGGTATATCCTCGAAGTTGACTTAGAGTATCCCAAGGAATTACACACATCGCACAACAGCTATCCCCTTGCACCCGAACATATGAGGGTTAACACAGACTGGATGTCTGAGTACCAACATAACTTGTCAGGTGGGCGTGTGACAGACGTTGAAAAACTCGTTCCTAACTTAATGAATAAGACCAAGTACATCGTTCACTATCGCAACCTACAGCTGTACCTGTCGTTGGGTATGAGGCTGACCAAAATACACAGGGTGCTCATGTTCGACCAGAGCCCATGGATGGAGCCCTACATCAGAATGAACACAGACCTACGAAAAAAAGCCACCAGTGATTTTGAGAAAAATCTCTACAAGCTCATGAACAACTCGGTGTTTGGTAAGACTATGGAGAACCTGAGGAAACGCGTGACCGTGAAGCTGGTTAGATCTAGTGAGGAAGACAAGCTCAGGAAATTGATAGCCAGTCCGGCATTCAACCGTAATAAAATATTTACAGACAACCTGGTTGCCCTACACATGAAGAAAAGCCACATAAAATTCAACCGGCCTGTTTACGTGGGGATGAGCATCCTCGATTTATCCAAACACCTGATGTACGACTTTTACTACAACGAGCTCAAGAAACAGTACGGCGACAGGTGTGAAGTGCTGTACACTGACACGGATTCCCTGCTGATGGAGATTCGAACCGAGGACGTGTACGAGGACATGAAAAAACACCTCGATTTATACGACACCAGCGATTACCCTAAGACCCATGCCATACACAGTACGGTAAATAAAAAGGTCCTAGGTAAGATGAAGGACGAGTGTGCTGGCACGCCCATAGCCGAGTACATAGGTTTGAGACCTAAGATGTACTCCATACTGAAAGCCGACAATAGTGAGATCCGGAAGGCTAAGGGGGTTAAGAAGTATGTGGTGAAACAACACATCAAACACGCCAGATTCAAGGAAGCCCTGTTCAAGACCCGTACCTTTAGACATAAAATGAACACACTTAGAAGTGATGGGCATAAGATATACGGACTGACTATAAACAATACGTCCCTGTCGCCTATGGACACGAAACGTTGGATAGCTATTGATGGAATAAACACATACGCGTATGGACATGAAAAAATTTGAGGCTATTTACTACAGCCCGCGTGGGTACTGGAAAGGAGCTAGCGCAGTAGATAAGCTAGCTAAACTAGCGCGAGTACCCCCGGAGGAAGCCAAAGCGTGGCTTGAAAAACAAGCCCTGTGGCAGATCTATTTACCGGCACCACGCTACGTGCCTAGCAGGAGGTTCGGTATTAACATACCTAATAGCATTCACCAGGCAGACCTACTGTTCCTACCCCACGATAAGAGGTACAAGTATGCCTTAACCGTAGTGGATGTAGCCAGTCGTTACAAGGAAGCCGAACCCTTGACCACGAAAGATTCGGCCCAGGTAGCCAGAGGATTTGAACGCATATACAAACGCAGCCCACTGACGTGGCCAACAGAGCTGCAAGTTGACCCCGGACGGGAGTTCATGGGTGCCGTGTCACAACTGCTAGCCAAACACGATACAAAGGTCAGGCGTGGCACGGCCGGAGCCCATCGCAGCCAAGCCATAGTTGAGAGATTTAATAGAACTTTGGCTGAGCGCTTGTTCGGCTATCAGTATGCTAGGGAGATGACCACCCCTGGAAAACGATCGACTGAATGGGTCACGAGGTTACCCAAGGTGGTGTCGGCAATCAACCATGAAGTCACCCGTCTCACCGGTAAGAAACCGGCAGACGCTATCAAACTAAAATCAATAGTTGCAGAGTCGGCCGCTCCATTGCGTGGGAAGGAGAAACAGATACCAGATAGGGCTCTAGTGAGGTATCTATACCAGCCGGGGGAACACGAGGGTGATAGCCGTAAGCGGGCCACCGATCCTATATGGTCAGTCAAAACTTACAACATAGATAAAGTGGATATGAAAGCCGACGAACCTAACTTATACTACTTGAGGGGTGGGCCGGGTAGGGGGTTTGTAAGGGAAGAATTATTGATCGTACCGTACGGCACAGTGTTACCTCCTACCAAGGCACAGTAATTTTGTAGTAGGGGTAATAGTAGCAAGAGCTAAGGGGCCCACCAACGTCTTATTCAGTAAATAAGGCGTTGTAGAGACATTTCTTGAAAGTGAGCCAGAACTATCATTCCCTATACTACTATCTTACACATGCAACCACGTCAAATAATCACTAGACCCTTATTTTATCATCCCCAAGCGGTATTAGAGTTACAAAATGCTACTTGTCCTGTATTTCTCTCAACTGAGTTCATTCACCTCATTACTCTAAATCACTACAACTAGTTTCTGTTAGTCCCAGTATTGACAGCGAAACTTCATAAAGTAACGGATTCGACACATGAGCCTTGATGTGTTTATTGTGAACATAGAACTCTTGGTTAATGTTGAAAATTCGAATCTAAATAACGCAAAGTATATAGTTTTACGTACTTAGCAAACACTTTTAATAATGAAAATACAAAAAAACTAAAAGGTCAATTCCTAATAACAGTAGATATATGTGATGACTAGAAAACAAGGCTAGATAGGAGACGTGTTAAGTTTCAAGAAATCTTGACAAAGCTACTTTTTTTAAAGCTGTGTGTCATGTTGTCGCATTATCATCCCTATGTTACCACTTGCTGCTTAGAGAGGTGGGGCAAGCGTGATCGTATGGTTACTGCGCTAAATACGTGCACCAAGACCCGTCATAAAAGAGGAAATACACGTAGTGATTCGACAGGTATAGAACAATTCACTCCCTTGCGTATGCGCCATTCCGTCTTGGTTTGAGAGTGACAAACAGTTATATTGAATGTTACACGATGAGAGGTCAGTGTTGGACTTAGGTCGATGTTGACAATCAGAAGAGGAAGTATACATATGCAGATAGGCCGAATGATGACAACTCAAGTAAATCCCTGTGTCCGTGTGTGTGTCGTCAACACAGTAACTAGTCTTATATGCCAGCCACTTAAACTGTGCACTGTAACAATATTATCCCAGTTGATAAGTAGGGTAACTATGTCAAAAGTACATATAAACTTTAATGGAGGGATCATGAGACCATAACAAGTATGGAGAATTTCAATTGAAAAGTCAATCATAACGAGTCCACAAGCGAGAAAGGGGTCAAACGACCATGTCACATGCTCAATAATGCTTCCATCGGCGTTGAGAACAGCAGTGCATCGACGACGCATAGGGCCTATCAAACGTGCAAGGAAGGCTTTGCGGGATGTCACGCCAAACTATGCTAAAGGTCAAGGACGTCATCTGAGGAAGACAGCGTAGACAGCGTAGATGTCGATCCATCTCATCCCAAACATGCTCTATCAGGGAGGGATCCGGTGAATTTGCAGGGCACGACAGTAGGTCAACGTTAT
Organism: Haliotis asinina; assembly: GCF_037392515.1. Taxonomy (NCBI): domain Eukaryota; kingdom Metazoa; phylum Mollusca; class Gastropoda; order Lepetellida; family Haliotidae; genus Haliotis; species Haliotis asinina. Next base: position 9,232,084 of record NC_090280.1, read on the forward strand.
GGTGTTGCAAGAAATACATGCAAACCCTTGCTGTAAGAGGGAGGATGAAGAAGATGGTGTAGACGTCGATCTGTCTCGTCCCAAACATGCTGGGCAACGTCAACGTTGTGGTGTTGTAAGAAATCCATAGCAACCTTTACCGTATGAGGGTGGGCATTGTCCTGTTGGAATGTTAACCCATGGCCATGACGTTGCAGAAAAGGAATTGCCACAGGTCAAGTAATCTGATCCCTTATGCCCACACCGATTACGTTGCCCTGAAAAATCACAAAAGGGGTTCTTTGACATGTTGTTATTCCACCCCAAATCATCATGGAATCATCGCCAGAGCGATTGATATCCAAGACACAGACTTGTGCATTACGTTCTCGCACCCTTCTACAGGCACGTTGACGTCCATCACTAATGGTAATGTTAAACCTGGACTCATCTGTTAAAACGACACTTCTCCACCAAACCACAGTTGCAGACATGATTTAGACACCACAATCGGCGAGCTTGTCGACGACGTTCTGTCAGGATAGTTCTGTCGTCACACATTTACAAACTGGAAGGTGCCTCAGGACAAACATTGACTTTTTTTAACGTGTCTAATAAAAAAATTGAACCCTGGCAAGGTTAAACTCCATTCCGTAAGTCTTTGATTCTTAAAGAACAAAAGTCAATGGATTGTGATCTGTGAACGCTGCAGTTGATAATGCAGTGGTACCTAGATACACTTCAAAATACTGTAAAACTATCAAAAGACCTAATGTCTCTTTCTCAATGGAAGAATAATTCCTTTGCTGTTTGTCAAATGTCTTGGAAAAGTATTTAAAAATGACGTTCAATTCCTGAGTCTTCCTCTTGAATCAGGACAGCACCTGCACCTACATCACTGGCATCAACTATCTCAAATTTTGGTGCCTGCAATATTGCTAAATTCATGAGCACGGCTTTGACTTTTTCAAGAGCAGTCTGACAACTGATGTCCCTCTGCAAGTTTACCTTTACCTCAAAAAGGTTTGTAAATGGTGATACAACATCTGAGAAATTTTATGTTAAGTTATGTTACGTCTTAGTTTCTTTTTTTTCACGTTTTATGTGTTACCTAGATCTAGTTCGTGGCCACAGTTCAAGAAATTTTGATTTCAGGTTTTGTATTTGATAAAAAGAAACACGTCGTGAAAACGTTGTTACTAAAGTAATGATTGGACGAGATTTTTGTGAGCATTTCATGAAAATGACAATGCACTTGCATCACGAGATGTCATCCCTATAAGTAGAGTCACCGAACATACACCGACTCATTCACGTTTCGACAGTAGCAACAGGCCACCATTATCAAGGGAGCAGAGAGACCAAACTTGAATACTGAATGCTGACCAGATTGTTGGAAATCATAGTTCCGTTCATGTTCGAACAATATACCGCCTGCAGCAACGAGTCCAATCCACTGAATGCACAGCCGACCGTCCTCGCAGTGGAAGACCGCCCGTGACAATGCTGAGGCAAAACCAGCAGATTATCTATCCTCGCCTGCAAAATGGTTCTACTAGGTTTATGGAAACTGCACAGACAAGCACTGGAAATCACCATAGACCAATCACCACCGACACAGTGCGGAGGCGTTTGAGGCAGAGAAACGTCAGATGTGACAGGCCTTACCTGGGTCCGATCCTTACTGTTCGACATTGCCTCAAGCGACTCGCACATCACTGGAATTTTTCGTCCCCAGGAGTGGCGAACTGTAATCTTCTCCGCCGAAAGCCGGTATTGCTTCTCGACGGCTGATAGCAGAGTGAGGGTATGGCGATGACGCGGGAGCGTTTTGCAGATGATTGTGTCCTGGAAAGAGGCTCGTGGTGAGGTCTGAACACCATTGTGTGGGATGCTATTGCTCTCAGTCCCAAACTAGGCCCTTTTGTGCTCCAGAATATTAGTCGCGGTAGAGGAAATGGTGTAACACCTGCCCCCTATATTGTTCAAGCACTGAGACCTTCCTCGTGCCATAATGTGGTGACCCGTGAAGGTCCCGTGGTAGAATAGGCCTTCAACAACCCATGCTTGCCATAAAAGGTGACTGTGCTTGTTGTAAGAGGCGACTAACGGGATCGGGTGGTCAGGCTTGCTGACTTTGTTGACACATGTCATCGGTTCCCAATTGCACAGATCGATGCTCATGTTGTTGGTCACTGAATTGCCTTGTCCAGACTCGATTATTTACAGACTGCCGCCATATGGCTGGAATATTGCTGAGTGCTGCGTAAAACGTAACTCACTCACCCACTCGTTCATTCACTCCACCATACTTTGGTCATCGTTGAAACCATGTCTTCCAGCAGGCCAACTGGCGTCCCCATACTGCCAGAGCAACTAGAGACTTTCTGAGTCAACATAGCATACACAGTCTTCAATTGCCTACCCTCAGTGCAGACTTAAACCCGATAGAACACACGTGGAACGAGATCCAGAGGAGACTCAGAGATGTGCGGCCAAGGTCGACAACTTGCACTGAACACTCTCAGGCGTACCACCAAGTCTGGGCCCGATGTTCCTGTGGTCTTCATCAGCCGTCTCATCCACTCCATATACAGACGAGGCAACGCTGTTCTCAACGCTCAAGGAGGCCATACACGATATTACCTTTCGGATATTGTGCATGTGAACGACTGTGTTTGGGTCTACAGTTTTGGGAAACGTTTCATCATTTACTGAACTCATGACAATAATCTTTTCACCCTTCCGAATTTGTTTTGCAATATATCAGTCCATGTTTTAACAGTAACTTTAAACAGTATGGACTGTTTTGCACAATCTAGTATAGAACAGTTGACTGAAGTTAGAGGCTGGTAACTTTCGATGGGTACTCTATTATTTTCCAACGATATTCTATTTTATATGTCATATTTGGAGGCTACATCAACAACAGCTTGTACACTTGGTATGTGCTTCATTTGGATACGGTAAAACTAACCGAATTTAGTCACACCAGCACACTCTATATTCCACTGATTGCTGTCACATCTAAACACCAGTCCTACTTTGCCCAGATGGGAGTCCGTCACATTTAGTGTTACTGATGAGCTGTTGTCTGTGGCGCTTGGTACAGAGTCAGCTTCCATCAGCAGGGTTGTCACATTTCCGGTCTGGATGGAGATGCTGTGGGCGGTGGAGCAGTAGTAGTCTCGTACGTCCACCGTGAGGGACAGATAATGGTACTGGACAAGTGAGTTAGTGTCCTGCTTACTGGTGATGCTACATGTTGGTGTCTCTGAAGCATTCAGACTTTAGAATCAAACCAAAAGTCAGTGAGAGGGCGATGGAAGGAGAGAAGGAAGAAGAACATAGTTTGAATTAATGAAAGTAGAGTAAACAAATCAAATCTTTCATTGACATTTCTCACCGACGATGTATATGAACTGTGCATTCAGAAGTATTTAAATGCTCCAACCTTCGCTTGTTCAGTTGTATGACGCCATAGGCAATAACATTTATGTTAAAAGAACGCAAGTTTTTTGGTTTTTTAATATTAGTTTGGGAAAGGTAGATCAGTGATTTACACAAGTAGCGTCATCAATCAAGACATGTCGGGTAGTGTCGGGTACGTCACAGAGTTTAACGAATCGATTCGGTTGGTCGGGATCGTCTGTTCAGACAAGAAACTATGTTCCTGAGGACTTACCGAGTACATGGATGAATGTTTTAAACCCTAACGTCGGATTCATGTACATGTATTTGAGTTCATTTCAAATTCACTAAAACCTTATACTAAACAATCGACTTCGGAACAAGAATAGATATATGCGATGGCCTGCTCTTTTAATAAAAGACAGACTATATGACTTGACAGGCCACAACTTAAGCTTTAAGAAATCTTGACAACGCTACTTTTCTTAAAAGCTGTCGTGTTTTCGCATTTTCATCCCTATGCTTCCTGCTTCCCCGAGAAAGGAGCACATGATCGTATGGTTATTGCGTCACCGAACTGCGCCAGGAGCTATCATTAGATGAGGGAGTGAGTGAGTTAAGATTTATAGTCACATAGGCAGTATTCCAGCCATATCGTACCTCAAACTAGTTCTAAAATACGAATAGATATATATCATACATAAAATCCTGTTAGCGAAGGGCAGTACAACTACTAGAGTATCACACCTTGATTAAAACTTAGCTAGCGTATGTCTTGAGATTAGAATAGAACCCTTTTTTTAAGCATTTCAAAGTAGAAATGGGCTAGTATTCGCCACCAGCTGAAGGCAGATCACCATACCAGGGTCCAGGGGGATTACTTTACTTTAGCTAACTGCATGGACCCTAGCTGGATTTACACCATCCCCTCAGCCACTGACTTTTATGCAGAATATTAGCAATACATTAACATGGCAAAATACTACGATTAAAAGCGTGGAAAACTTAAATTTACATCAAATGGTTTGGGACTTATGTACCATACTACTTGTACCCTTTCAGGAGGACACTAATTTCACAGTTGTATAAACATCGTTGAGGATACAGCCACTAATGATATGAGATAACTAATTTAAACTTCCAATAATAAAGTATTATCTATTTACAAATCAGTTAACAAATCTAATTCTTTTCGGAATGCAACAATGAAATGAGAACTGGTATTGTTTAAAAAGATCCTTCATAGGTCATGATTTGAAATTCTCAACTCAGTCAAAGAAGATATAATTGACCGTGATTCTTTATTCACAAGGGATACAAAACGGAGGATCCTCACATTTTAGTATATATCATCTTACGCGTATGGATCGTTTGTGGCCAATGCGACGTCATCGCATAATGGCCGCCTTGAAGCTTGACTGACAACCCAAGTAAGTGTAACCAATATTGGGTTTTATTGCATGCAATTTATTGATACTCGCTTGAGTGTCCCACTTCTTTTGCATCAGATCACCAATATAAGACCCAATGGTAGCTTTATAATCAGTGTATGGAATAAGAAGTGGTGTCACAGATTTGTTGAGTGCTGCCTTAGTAGTAAAATCAGCCATTATGCTCAGAGAAATGCCAAGGTGCCTGGGCAACCAACAAAAGACGACGGAGAATTGGCCAGTAGCAAGATCATTACATAACTGAACGATTTCTATTAAACGTGGATGTTTACAAGAAGGTTTTTATTAGCCTGAAGGCACGAAAGAAAGTCCTAATAGACAATCATATACTGTTTGTACGTAGGGTGTTGTTAAACATAATTAAATGCAGTTAGTATAGAATGTGTTTCTGCTGTGAAAAGATCTGCTATGTGGTTATCGAGACGATGTTGTTTACCAATACCAATGATGGCCCAAGCCACTGAGCCACCATCCTTGCACCCATCTATAAATAGGCATTTATATGCATTATATTCACTGTTCAAATTATTATATTCATGCTTATACTGTAATTCATTGGCTCCTGATTTTCTTTAAAATATTGTGAGAGTTATGTTGACTTGTGGAAGAGCCAGTTGCCAAGGCGCAGAAGAAAAAAAAAACACTACAGAAGTATATTTTCCAGCACAATGCCGGTAGTAGAAAAGAATGGTTTATTTATGTGCCCAATAGGGGGACCAATAGATTTCTTGTTGTATAAATCGTCCTGAAGGGGATTGAAGACACAGTTATAAGCAGGGTTAGATTCATTGGAGATTCGATTATAGTTTGGTAATATAACTAATATAAATGTAAACTAAGATTTGGTAATGTTAAGATAAATATACAGCAGTTTGTAAAAGATGGTTCGTCGGCCTCGGAGGAGAGACTATCTTCAGGAGAGGTTCTCAAGGACCGAAGACAATGTCTTAGACCTTGATGGTGGACAGAATCAAGTAGTTGTAGGCTGCTTTTGCGGGCTCCACCATATAAGAAGGAGCCATATCAAGTTTCGAGAGGACCAGTGACATAGGTGCAGGGCGAAGGTGGCATGATCCCCTCGCTACTTTGAGTTGAAAATAACTTTCAACAAACCTAGTGCATTCAGGAATTTTGCTTTAAGGGGTTTAATTTTTGGCAGAAAGCTTAATGGAAGTCGAAAATTAGACCTAAGAACTTGGCTTCCTTTGCAGCCATGATGTGGACGCTATTTAACAGTTCAGGGTCCTTATGTCGTATGTATTTATGATTAAAAGTATACAATTTGTTTTTCATTTGGAAACTTTAAAGCCTTTTTCAAGACACCATTTCTTGCGCTATTTAAACACAACTGCATTTGCCGTTCAGAAGTATCCATAATTTTGCCACGACAAAGAATATTAACATCATCAAGAAATAACGAACCATCAATTAAATCGTTTAAAACCTTTAATAAACTATTAATCTTTACACTAAACAATGTGACAGGGATAAAAGAAAATGAAATACGCGTAGTAATTCGACAGGCATAAAACAATTGACTTCCTGTGCGTATCCGCTACTGGTGAAATGGGACGTTAATAATACATCACACAATCTCACTGGTGTGTATCTTTAACAACTGATCGTGCTACATTATTGATGGAGGGTAATGCAAGAATGAGACAATGATAATTACAAGACAATGACTGTGTGTTGATACTAATTAGCCTGGCCTCATAACACACAGCTCCATACAAACCGTTGGCATCTTTTGAAGTTATATCTCTTCTGTGGGAAATATGAAACTGAAATATACTCACGAACAACGGTCAGAATACACTTGCTGCCACCATCAGTTCCAGCAGTACATGACCATTCTCCAGCATCTGTTGTTTCTACACGAGATATATTGAGGGCTGAGAGAGTGTTATTGATGACAGACGCTGATACGTCCTTAGTGTCGCATGATCTATGTTTCAATCCACATTCAGCAACGACATCTCCATTGGGATTAGTATACGTGTGTGCACGACCTTCCCCTCTACTTATCAGCTGTCCAAAAGACGCGAGATAGTTGGAATGTGAGCGGATGAGTAACGCAGATACTGTGGAGAATATGTCAAAAGTGTGGATTAGTGATTGTTTGTCAAGCCCTTTTGTATTACTCAAGTATCGTAAATACAAAATAGCATTTGCATCGATTTTCATTTAAAGGGACTCGTTAAAATGTCATTTACTGAAATGATTTCCCCAAATGTATTGAACTGACCGCAAAGTGATTGTGTCAGCAACAGGAAGGTCTTGGGCACTGCTGTGTTGGTTGTCATCCTAGGAATGGAAAACTGACACATAAAGTAGTCTAATGAACTATTAAATACGTAACATATAGACCTGTTGTAGGTGATGCCGTAGTCTAAAAAAGATGTCAGCATCTAAAAACGTTTTGGGGGTATTCCTTCATTACCTGATAATGAACAAGAGCCCGATGACGGAGCATAAATTTTCTCCGGATCTGTGTATTCCTTGTGATATTCGTGACATGATAGTTCGTCTTATGAGAATTATTTTTGTAAATGACATTCAAACACTCAAAAGAAAGTATCCATTAAATATTGGACGTTACCACAAATTTACAAACGTTACTGTGCTAAAAAATGTCACCAACACTCTACAAAAGTGTAAACCCAAACAGACAATCGCTAAAATTTGCTCAGCATTTTTGTTTAGTGCACCCGCCCAAAAATGTAACAAAAGTGCAATGGATCGTCCCCAATATCATACACAGATTATCGCAATCCATGAAGAATGGAGATATGACCGTGTACATGAAGTACGTTGTGCCAAGCAAATCAACGTTGTACAAACGGCACATATGGAACTTTCGTCAGGCTACTTGAAGAGACATGGAGCACCTTGGGCACAGTTTGCTAACCCTTACCTGGAATATAGCCAGCTAAGGTTGTCGCATGCGCAAGGAGTAACAATTGCTGCAAGACAGCATTCCGAAAGTGCATCCCGTTAGTTCGAGGATGAATTTATGCTCAACCAGTGGATGGGATCTGTATACATTTTGGATACATATATCTTTCAAATTCATGTGGTTTCCAATGTTTTATGAATATATACATTCAGAGCTCGGACGTGTGGACAGCCTTCCCGGTAAATACAATTCGGTTTATTGGCAGACCAACAACGATATTTAAGAGCACTGAAAACATTATAAGAGGAAAACAAATCCAAGTACTGTAATGGGCATAGACATAGGTACAGGAAATCTGATTAACTGTCCTATTGCAGAAAAATAATTCAGGAGTCCAGAAGGAATGCCTTAAGTAAGGATGGTGAAGGCAAGAATCTAACATAATCGAAACAAAGGTCTGTCGGGGGGTATTTATAAACTAATAACAAAGACCACCTAACACTACATAGCAAACTTTCTACCATGTGATCATATATCAAGGAGTGAGTGAGTGAGTTAAATTTTATCGTCACATCGGCAATATTGCAGCCATATCGTGACGGGAACAAGTAAGAACGACATTGTGGATTGAAAGAATATAAGAAACTAAAACCCTGTTGACGAAGAACAGTAAAAGCACTAGTATATATCACAGATATCCATCTAAGACTAGTAAGTAGTTATAAAACAGTTTAATTATAGAGGACAATACAACATAAACATGGACTATAGATTGCCAACAACTGAAGGTAGATCACCACACTAGGGACCATGGGGACTTACAGTACTGTTGCTACCTGCATGGTTCCTACCTGGATTTACACCATCTCCTCAGTTGTTAGCAATTTAGGCACGTCTAGCCATGCATTTAAAAGGACACATATATTACGATTAAAATAGCAGAGAGTTTGAGTTTACTTTAAATGTTTGTGGTCTTACGTACCCTCTCAGGAGGACAATAATTTTACACTACTTTAACCCCCCTCGAGGATACAGCCACTAACAATCTTTGCTATCAATTTAAACCTCCAACCATAAAATATTTATCTATTTACAAATCCGTTAGCAAATCCAATTCTTTTAAAAATGCACATATTAAACGAGAACTTATGTTACTGAGAAGATCCTTCATAGTTGGTGATTTGAAATATTCATCCCTTGTGATGGAATATTCGACACAGTCAAGCAAGAGATGCTTGAGTGTGATTATTTCATCACTAGGGATGCAAAATGGAGGATCCTTACCTTTCAATAAATATTCATGAGTATATCTCGTATGGCCAATACGACATCGCCGCATGTGACCTCTCCAAATCTTGACTGGCAGCCCAAATGGGTATAACCAATATAATTTTTTATTGCATGTAGTTTATTAATGCCCACTTGGGTGTCCCACTTCTTCTGCATCAGATCATGGATAAAAGATCTAATGGAAGCTTTATAATCAGTGTATGGAATAAGAAGTGGTGTCACAGATTTGTTGAGTGCTACCTTGGTAGCAAAATCGGTCATTGCGTTACCAGAAATGCCCACGTGGCTGGGTAACCAACAAAAGACGATGTCGTATTGGCCAGTAGCAAGATCATTATGAAATTCAATAATTTCAATTAAAAGCGGATGTTTGCAACAAATATTGTGAAGAGCCTGAAGGCAAGAAAGAAAATCTGAATAGATTATATACTGTTTATGTTTATAGTGTCTTTGAATATACTTAAGAGTCATTGAGATGGCGTTAGCTTCAGCAGTTAAAATAGAGCTGTTATCTGGCAATCTAGACCTTGGACCCATCTGTAAATATGGATTTATGTGCCTTACTTTTAGTATGTAATGGATTACATTCTTCTTTATATTGTAGTTCATTAGTGTCTGATTTTTTCAATGAGGTTGGCAACCGTGGCGAGCCACCTCCTCGTGGTGGGTGCTGGGTAACGCTAAGTGCTCGCCAACCCCCCCGTGTGGATCCGGGGGCATATTTGGTCCACCAACCCGTTTGCCGTGGGTTGCGGCCCTGTGTCGGTGGAGGACGGGAGTCTGGGGGTTGAGGGCACAGGGGGCCTGTGACCGCGTTCCCTTTGCTCAACACACCCCTTCGACCCTTACTTCATCTAGACGGGAGGTTGAATGGGCCCGGTTCAACCAATCGGCTGGTCATGCCAAGCCCTGTGCATAGATTATAAATTTATTTATCATTGCACAAGTATGATTTGGAACTGATTTTGATTGATTTTGGTCTTGGCTTTAATGTCTAAAACATGTTTGATGTTGAATTATGTTGCTTTGAACTTTGCCTAGAGTCTTATGCCAGAAGGCGATGGCTCATGGGCCAATCTGGTAGACTAATTATTTCTAATTCTTCTACTGGAGTATATCATCCGGGTATCCTTGGTGCTGCAAGCTGGAGGCCCGCTTGCTTTAGCATCGTCCTTGTGATACTCCGTGGTGGGTGGGGAGCTCGGATGATGAAATCTACTAACCATGGCTTACGAAACCCCCACTAAGAAGAGCAAACGTCCTCTCGAAAATGATCCCGTTGACGACCTCAGACCGTCCAAACAAATTGATTATTGGCCACGTTTCCTTGTCATTGAGACCAAAGATAACACACCTTTGAAGCTGAACCCGTTTGCTGTGTCTAAAGGTATCCAAGGCATTGCTGGCGAAGTAAAGAACATTCGACGATTACGTTCTGGTGCGCTGCTGATTGAGTGTGCCAGAAAGCAACAATCAACCAACCTTTTGAATATTGACACTTTTGTTGGTACTCCGGTTACTGTCACGGCCCACAAAACACTCAACACCAGTAAGGGAATAGTGCGAGATCGTGATCGATTGCTGGCAGACATGTGTGACCAGGATATCGAATCCGAGATGAGAGATCAGGGTGTACTATATGTCAAACGTTTCTCAACCCGTAAAAACAACACAACCATAAAAACCAACACATATCTGTTTTCCTTCTCATCGCCTACTGCTCCAAAGTCACTTAAGGCAGGGTACTGTAATCTCAATGTTGATACATACATTCCGAATCCGCTGAGGTGCTTCAAGTGCCAAAAATTCGGCCATGGTGTAAATACGTGCACATTGTCTGTTGTGTGTGCTCATTGTAGTGAAAAAACACACACAACAGAAGATTGTGACAGCCATGTTAAAAAGTGCACAAACTGCGCAGGGGATCACCCATCTTTCTCTAAAGAATGTCCTGTGTGGAAACAACAAATGGCCATTAACAGAATAAAGTTTCACAAAACATCAGTTTTGCAGATGCAAAGAAAATGGTCCAGAGCTCAGTACAAACGGAAAGCTATGCTTCCGTTGCCAGACCAAACCCAGACGCAACATCCACAATTATGAAATTATCTGCAAGCTGTCAGACAAACTTGACTTGGGTGAACACGGATTCCCCTCAACCTTTGTCACCTGCCATATCTACTCAAACTGCAGAATCACTTCCTGGTACATCTCAGATTCAATCAGCAACATCCCCTGATCACAACATGTCTTCTCAGTCATCAACAAGGTCTCAACCCAGTAAAACAAAAACTAAGAAGCCTGATTCTTTGAAAAAGCTAAGTGGCAGAGCCCCAAAAGGTCTGCAGTCTGAAAACGTCCGCTCTAGGGCACACAGCCTGTCGCCCACCAAAAAAGTGCGGGGTAGATCCCCAATAAATCCCCCCAAAAGATAGGTTATCAGAATAATATTATTCAGTGGAATTGCAGAGGACTAAGGACTAATTTTAATGAATTGCAGCTTTTAATCCAGGATTTTACACCGTCAGCAATGTGTCTACAGGAAACATATTTAAAACACACTGATACTCTCGACCTCCGTCATTTCAATGCATACCATTATTTTTCACCTCCAGGTGATAGGGCAAGTGGAGGATCATCAATCTTGGTACGGCAACATGTTATACATAGTTCAATAGAGCTTAAAACAAATCTCCAAGCTGTAACTTACATTACAAGTTGCATTTACGCTTTGTTCATTGTATATTCCACCTTCATCCACTGTCCAGTTAACTGATCTACAAGCTCTTTACAATGAACTTCCTAAACCCTGTATAATCATGGGCGATTTCAATGGCCATAACCCACTCTGGGGTGGTCCTACTACGAACACCAAAGGTAAATTACTTGAGGATTTTCTTTCAAATAATGATCTCTGTATTTACAATGACGGATCACATATATATTTACATCCTGGCACAGGGACATATTCAGCTCTTGATTTATCAGTTACTGACTCTAATCTCTTAAATGAATTTGAATGGTCGGTTCACGATGACTTGTGTGGGAGCGACCATTTCCCTACAATACTAAAACCTGTGAGCCCCTCTGATGTACCTCCATTATCACGATGGAATTTTAAAACGGCCAACTGGGCTCTATATCAATCTCTCTCTACTAGCAAACTTAATCCCGAACGTTTTATTACTGCTCCTGATGCTATTAAATGTTTTTCAGATGTACTCATTGACATTGCTGATGAGTGTATCCCAAAGTTTTCTGCAGTTCCACATATTCGAAAACCATGGTTCAACGATGAATGCAAACAGGCTAGAAAGGCAAGGAAAAGAGCAGAACATTATTTCCGTCGCCACCCTATGGTGCATAATTTAAATAGATTTAAAATTTTAAATGCTAAAGCAAGGCGTACCTTTAAACAGAATAAACGCCAATCTTGGCAAAATTATGTATCTAAAATAAATTCTCGGACACCAATGTCCAAGGTATGGAACATGGTCCAGAAAATTAAAGGTAAAGGTACTAAATCTACTGTCCATCATCTTAAACATGGAGATCAATTGCTTACTGATAAATCAGATATTGCTAATAAACTAGGTGAAACCCTTGCTAAACACTCTTCCTCTTCCAATTATGTACCAAAATTCCAGCAATATCAAAAACAAGAAGAAAAGAAAACTATTTCAATTCTGATAATGGGGAAGATTATAATGAAACTGTTTCTATTCATGAACTCCATACTGCTCTTGATCAAGCTCATGACACTGCTACTGGAGCTGATAACATACATTATCAACTCCTGAAGCACTTACCAGAATCCTGCCTAGACACTCTTCTCAATATTTTTGATGATATTTGGACATCGGGTAACTTTCCTCCGTCATGGTAGTACCAATACCTAAACCTGGGCGTGATCATACGGATCCATCCAATTATCGACCTATTTCACTAACTAGCTGTGTTTGCAAGACCATGGAACGCATGATAAATAATCGACTTGTTTGGTACTTGGAAACAAATAACCTTAAATCTGATATACAGTGTGGTTTCCGGAAAAAACAGAAGTACAGTCGATCACTTAGTGCGTTTAGAATCATTTGTTAAAAACGCACTAATTAATAAACAACATGCTGTGTCTATCTTTTGTGATCTCGAAAAAGCATATGACACAACCTGGAAATATGGTATTTTACGAGACTTACATAACTTCGGCTTGCGAGGTCGTTTACCTCAATTTATAGCCAACTTTTTAAATGACAGACAGTTTCAAGTTCGAGTGGGTTCTACCATGTCTGATCATTATAATCAGGATCAGGGTGTTCCACAAGGCAGTATTCTGTCTGTCACACTTTTTAGCATCAAGATAAATAGTTTATCAAAAGTTTTAAACGATTCAATTGATGGATCGTTACTTGTGGATGATTTTAATATTTCTTGTCGTGGTACAAATATGCATACCACTAAACGGCAACTGCAGCTTTGTTTAAACAAAATAAATAAATGGTGTCTTGAAAACGGCATTAAATTTTCTAAATCCAAAACTAATTGTATACATTTTTGCAGAAAATATAAGCCACATAAGGACCCTGAACTATCTCTAGATGGCACTCCCATCAAAGTTGTAAAGGAGGCCAAGTTCTTGGGCCTAATCTTTGACTCCCACTTAACATTTCTGCCTCATATTAAATCTCTTAAAACTAAATGCCTGAAGGCTCTTGACTTGTTGAAAGTTGTTTCCAACTCAAAGTGGGGAGGGGATCAGGCTACCCTCTTACACCTATACCCATCACTGGTCCGTTCGAAACTCGATTATGGCTCCATCGTATATGGTGGAGCCTGCAAAAGCAACCTTAAACTTCTTGATTCTGTCCACCATCAAGGTCTGAGACTTTGTGTTGGGTCTTTCAGAACGTCACCTATTGATAGTCTTTACGTTGAGGCCGATGAACCATCTCTTACTCAACGTCGTATAAAATTGTCTTTACAATACATTACTAAATTATATTCTAACGAATCTAACCCTGCCTATAACTGTGTGTTCAATCCGCTTCATGAGGATTTCTATAACAAAAAGTCGTCTCTTGTCCCCCCTCTTGGGCACAGAATTAAACCATTTATTTCTTCTGCCAGCATTGCGCTGGAAGGTATATCGCCTTCCCGTCTTCTTTCTTCTCCTCCTTGGCAATTGGTTAGGCCACAAGTTGACCTAACCTTAACATCATTTAAAAAATCAGAAACAAATGACTTACAATATAAACAAGAATATCATCAATTAAAACATCAATATAGCAATTACAAACCCTTATTTACAGATGGATCCAAGGATGGTGGCGCAGTGGCTTGTGCCACTGTCATTGGATCCAGAACAATATCTTCTAGATTACCAGATAATAGTTCTATTTTTACAGCAGAAGCTAGCGCCATATTAACAGCTCTTAAATATATTCAAAGACACCCGAAACGTAAACAGTATATAATCTATTCAGACTCTCTTTCTTGCCTTCAGGCTATTAAAAATTTTTCTTGTAAACATCCACTTTTAACTGAAATTATTGAACTGTATAATAATCTTGCTACTGGCCAATACGACATCGTCTTCTGTTGGTTACCCAGCCATGTAGGCATTTCTGGTAACGCAATGGCCGATCTTGCTGCCAAGGCAGCACTCAACAGATCTGTGACACCACTTCTTATTCCCTACACTGAGTGTAAAGCTACCATTAGATCTTATATCCGTGATCTGATGCAGCAGAAGTGGGACACCCAAGTTGGTATAAATAAATTACATGAGATAAAACCTTACATTGGTTATACCCACTTGGGTTGTCAGTCCAGATTTGAAGAGGTCATACTACGACGATGTCGTATTGGCCACACTAGATATACCCATGCATACCTGTTAAAAGGTGAGGATCCTCCATTTTGTATCCCTTGTGATGAGAGAGTCACGGTCAAGCATATTCTGCTTGACTGTGTCGAATTCTCCATCACGAGGGATATGTATTTTACAGTTAAAACGATGAAGGATCTTTTTACCAGCGTTAGTTTTCATTTAATTATTGGTTTTTTAAAAGAAGTTGATTTTTTGATTGAATTGTGAGCAATATGTTTCTGTAAAAAGATGTATTTTAATAATTGGTAGTTTGGATTCGTAACTGGAATTGTTAGTGGCTGTACCCTCAAAGGGGGTTGAAGTATTGTAAAAATATTGTCCTCCTGAGAGGGTATATAAGTCCAAAAGCATTCATAGTAAATTTAAGTCTACCAGGCTTTTAATCGTAGTATTCCTGTTGTTTTAATTTTGGCTAGCATATTGTACACTCGCCAGCAGCTGAAGGGATGGTGTAAATCCAACTAGGGTCCATGCAGGTAGCAAAGGTACTGTAAGTCCCCATGGTCCCTAGTATGGTGATCTACCTGCTGTTGCTGGCGATCTATAGCCTGTTTTTATATTGTATTGTCTGAATATTGATATTAGTTTTAACTTTCCAAGCTAGTTTTAATTCAAATTGTGATACTGTAGTTGTTTTACTGTCCTTTGTCGACAGGTTTTATAACACACATATATTCCTTTTCAGTGGTTTGTTCCCGTCACGATATGGCTGAAATTTTGCCGATGTGACGTTAAATATTAACTCACTCACTCACACTTAAATGAGGTCAATGTTAGGTCCACTCGGGGCCTAACCAACTGCCAAGGAGGAGAAGAAAGAAGGTGGGAAGGAGCTATAGTATCCAGATCAATGCCGGCAGCAAGAAGTGGTTTTATTCTTAAACCAAGAGGCGGAACAAGAGATTTCTGATTGTATAAATCCTCATAGAGAGGATTGAAAACACAGGTATATGCAGGGTTTGACTCATCGGAATGTAGTTTTGTTATATACTGTAAGGCTAATTTTATACGTCGCTGCTCAAGAGATAACCATCAGCCTCGACATACAGGCTGTCAACAGGTGAAGTACGAAAGGAGCCAAGACAAAGTCTTAGACCTTGACGATGGACAGAATCTAATAATTTTAAGTTGCTCTTGCAGGCTCCACCATATACATTTGAGCCATAATCAAGCTTCGAATGGATAAGTGATCTATATAGATGTAGAAGGGTAGCTTGATCACCTCCCCACTTTGAATTAGACACGACCTTCAATAAATCGAGTGCTTTCAGGCATTTAGTTTTGAGGGATTTGATATGCGGCAGAAAAGTTAAATGTGAGTCGAAAATCAGACCTAAGAACTTGGCCTCCTTAACAACTTTGATGGGAGTGCCATTTAAGAAGAGTTCTGGGTCCTTATGTGGTTCATATTTGCGGCAGAAATGTATACAATTGGTTTTTGATTTAGAAAATTTAAAGCCGTTTTCAAGACACCATTTGTCTATTTTGTTTAAGCACAGTTGCAAGTGCCGTTCAATAGTATGCATATTTTTCTCACGACAGGAAATATTAAAATCATCCACAAAAAGTGAACCATCAACTGAATCATTTAAAACTGTAGCTAAGCTATTGATCTTGATACTAAATAAAGTGACTGACAAAATACTGCCTTGTGGGACACCCTGATCCTGATGGTAATGATCAGATAGGGTAGAATCCACTTGGACTTAAAACTGCATGTCAGTTAAAAAGTGTGATATAAACTGAGGCATACGGCCCCGTAAACCAAAGTCATGTAAGTATTTTAAGATGCCGTGCTTCCAGGTGGTATCATAAGCCTTTTCTAAATTGAAAAAGATCGACACTGCATGTTGCTTGCTGATAAAGGCATTCTTGACAAATTACTCCAGTCGAGCTAAATGGTCAACGGTACTGCGAGTATTACGAAAACCACATTGGATATTTGTGATGAAATTATTAGATTCCAGGTACCAAGTTAATCTGTTATTGACCATGCGTTCCATGGTTTTGCAAACACAGCTAGTCAA
The DNA here is from genome assembly GCF_037392515.1 of Haliotis asinina. Classification (NCBI taxonomy): domain Eukaryota; kingdom Metazoa; phylum Mollusca; class Gastropoda; order Lepetellida; family Haliotidae; genus Haliotis; species Haliotis asinina. Next base: position 9,249,031 of record NC_090280.1, read on the forward strand.
AGAAATGGGCCTATAATTTGATGGATCGGTATGGTCACGTCCAGGTTTGGGAATAGGTATAACTATGGCATCACGCCAGGATGGAGGAAATTTACCTGATGTCCAAATTACATCGAACGTATTCAATAGTGTCTCTAAACAGAACTCTGGTAAGTGTTTTAGGAGCTAATAATGTATACCATCAGTTCCTGTTGCAGTATTATGGAATTGTTCAAGAGCAGTATGAAGCTCATGAATAGAAAAGATTTCGTTACAATCCTCCCCATTATCTGAATGAAAATTGAGAATTGTTTTTTTCCTGCTGTTTTTGGTATGTTTGAAACTGAGGAATATAGTTAGCTGAGGAAGAATGTTTCGCAAGTGTTTCACCCAGTTTATTTGCGATATCAGATATCCGTCAGCAGTTCATCTCCGCATTTGAGATGGTGTATGCTTGGTTTGCTACCCTTACCTTTAATTTTCTGGATCATGTTCCATACCTTTCACACTGGCGTTCGCGAATTTCCCTTCGAAACATTATTTCGCCACGATTGGCACTTGTTTTGCTTGAACGTACGCGGCACCCGTGAACGGCCACCTCCTAGTGGTGGATGCTGGGTAACGCAAAGAGCCCTTCAAACCCCCGTGTGGACCCGGGTCAACTAGGTCCATAGCACCCCATTGCTGGTTGCAAGGAGCAACCGAATTAGGCAACCTGTTTGCCGTGGGTTGCGTCCCGTGTCGGTGGAGGACGGTAGTCTGGTGGTTGAGGGCAGTAGGAGCCTGAACCGTGTTCCTCTTGCTCAACACACTTCGACCCTTACTTCACCTAGACGGGTGGTAGAATCGGCCCGATGGCTCATGGGCCAATCTGGTGGATTAGCTATTTTAACTTTTCTGCTGGAGTATATCATCCGAGTATCCTTGGTGCTGCAAGTTGGAGACCCACTTGTTTATAGCATTGTCCTTGTGATACTCCGTGGTGGGTGGTCAGCTCGGATGATGAACCTTAAAACACTAACTATGGCTTACGAAACCCCTATGACCAAGAAAAAACGTCCTCTTGACACGGATCCTGATGTTAATGAACAAAGACCGTCCACATCTATTGACTATTGGCCACGTTTTATAGTACTTGAGACTGTTGACAAGACTCCTTTGAAGCTGAACCCTTTTGCTGTTTCAAAAGGCGTACAAGGCATAGCAGGAGATGTTAAAAATGTTAGACGTTTGCGTACAGGTTCACTTCTTATTGAATGTAGTAAGAGACAACAGGCAAATAACCTCCTGTCAACTAAATCTTTTGTTGGCATTCCCGTATCCGTCTCTGCCCACCGAACGCTTAACACCAGCAAAGGCATAGTGAGAGACCAAGACCGCCTTTTTGCTGATATGCTGGAAATTGATATTGCCTCAGAGATGAAGGAACAAGGTGTGTTGTATGTAAAACGTTTCACTACCCGTAAACACAATGAGATCCAACAAACAAACACCTATTTGTTTTCGTTCTCTACTCCGACTGCTCCTAAATCGATAAAGGCTGGTTACTGTCATATCAAAGTGGAAACATATACTCCGAATCCACTGAGATGTTTCAAGTGTCAGAAGTATGGGCTTGGCGTCAATACTTGCACATCGTCTGTTGTGTGTGCTCACTGTGGTGAGAAGAAACACACAACAGAAGGTTGTGACAGTAGTTATAAGAAATGCACTAACTGTTCAGGAGACCATTCCTCTTTTTCAAAAGAGTGTCCAGTATGGAAGCAGCAGATGGAGATCAACAAACTGAAATTTACTCAAAATATTAGTTTTTCAGAGGCAAAACAGCTTGTTCAGAGATCTGAATTAACAGAAACATATGCTTCAAAAACTAAGACATCATCTGAGGCGACGAATAAAGCAACCAGATCAACTTCAGGCTGTCACACAGATTTGACGTGGGTGAACACTGATTCCCCACAGACTTTTGCACCTGCAATATCTACACAAACTGCTGAGCCGCTTCCTGGCACGTCTCAAAGTCAGCCAGAGCCAGATCGTGATCAAAATTTGTTATCTCAGTCTACCACACGGTCTCAATTCTTGTGTAACGTGCAACAAACTGCTAAAGGCAAAGGTAAACATAGCCGGATTCTTCCCAAAAACAAAGTGGCAGAGCCCCAAAAGGGTCCGAAAATAAGATTAAACTTTTCAACAAATATGGATCACTTGAGGACATGGACGTGTCCGAAAATGTCCATTTTAGGGCACACAGCTTGTCACCCACCAAAAAGGTAGATCCCCAATAACCCCCCCCCCCCCCCCGCAAAGATAGTTTACTCTCACAATATATTAATATTGTACAGTGGAATTGCAGAGGACTAAGGTATAATTATAATGAGTTACAGTTATTGGTCCAGGATTGTACGCCGTCAGCAGTCTGTCTGTAGGAGACTTACTTAAAGCAGACAGATCTTTTTGAACTACGTCATTTCAATGCTTATAATTGTTTCTCACCTCCGGGTGACAGAGCCAGTGGAGGATCTTCAATCCTAGTCAAACAGAATGTTATTCATAGCCCAATAACACTCACTACTAATCTTCAAGCAGTTGCCGTCCGACTCACTTTACAGGTTACCCTTACATTATGTTCTTTGTATGTGTCACCGTCTACACCTCTTCAGAGGACCGACCTTCAAACCCTCTACGATCAACTCCCCAAACCGTGAATTATTATGGGAGATTTGAATGGCCATAACCCACTCTGGGGCGGTACAACTACGAATACTAAAGGTAAACTATTAGAAGAGTTCTGTTCAGATAACGAGTTATGCTTATATAATGACGGTTCAAACACATATTTACACCCTGGTACAGGAACTTATTCTGCTCTCGACTTGTCACTTACAAATTCAGAACTACTAAATGAATTTGAATGGTCAGTCCACGATGACCTCTGTGGAAGTGACCATTTTCCTACTATACTAAAATCTGTAACTCCATCTGATGTTCCTCCATCATCAAGGCGGAATTTCAAAAAGGCTAACTGGGCTTTATATGAACACTGTGTGCTGAAAAACTTAAACCCGAACGGTTTATTGACGTTCCTGATGCTATTAAATGCTTTTCTGATGCATTGAATTCCATAGCTGATGAGTAATCCTCTGCAGTTCCACATATTCGAAAACCATGGTTCAACGATGACTGCAAACAAGCTAGGAAGGTAAGGAAAAAGGCAGAACATTATTTCCGTCGCCATCCTATGGTGCATAATTTAAATAAACTTAAAAATTTAAATGCTAAAGCACGGCGTACTTTTAAACAGAACAAACGCCAATCTTGGCAAAATTATGTATTTAAAATAAATTCTCGGACACCAATGACCAAGGTATGGAACATGGTCCAAAAAATTAAAGGTAAAGCCACTAAATCTACTGTCCATCATCTTAAACATGGAGATCAGTTACTTACTGATAAATCAAATAAACTGGGCGAAACCCTTGCTAAACACTCTTCCTCTTCTAATTATTTACCTAAATTTCACCAGTATCAAAAACAACAAGAAAAGAAACCTATTAATTTCAATCCTGAGTGAGTGAGTTAAAATTTAACGTCACATCGGCAATATCTCAGCCATATCGTGACGAGAACATCTAATATCAAAATTAATTATATGTCTACTATAAAACCTGTCAACGAAGGACAGTAAAACAACTAGAATATCACAAATGGAATTAAAACTAGCTTGGAAAGTTAAAAAAACAACATCACCATTAGGACAATACACTATAAAATCAGGCTATAGATCGCCAACAACTGAAGGTAGATCACCTAACTAGGGACCATAGGGACTTACAGTATCTTTGCTACCTGCATGGACCCTAGTTGGATTTACATCATCCCTTCAGCTGCTGGCGAGTGTACTATATGCTAACCAAAATTAAAACAACAAGAATACTACGATTAAAAACCTGGTAGATTTAAATTTACATGGAATGTTTGTGGACTTACGTACCCTCTCAGGGGGACAATACTTTTACAATACTTCAACCCCCTTTGAGGGTACAGCCACTAACAATTCTAGTTCCTAACCTAAACTACCAATCATTAAAATACATTTATATACAGAATATTACTCCAAATTCAACCAAGAAATTAATTTCCTTTAAAAAACCAATAATTAAATGAGCGCTGACTGTTTTAAAAAGATCCTTAACAGTTTTAAAAAAAAATAAATACTTATCCCTTGTGAAGGTAATTTCAATTCTGATAATGGGGAAGATTAAAATGAAACGTTTTCTATTCATGAACTCCATACTGCTCTTGATCAGGCTCATGACACTGCTACTCTAGCTGATTCCATACATTATCAACTCCTGAAGCACTTACCAGAATCCTGCCTAGAAACTCTTCTCAATATTTTTGATGATATGGCACCCGTGGCGAGCCACCTCCTCGTGGTCAATCAATCAAATATCTTTGATGACATTTGGACATAGGGTAACTTTCCTCCATCATGGCGTGATGCCATAGTAGTACCAATACCTAAACCTGGACGTGATCATACGGATCCGTCCATTTATCGTCCGATTTCATTAACAAGCTGTGTTTGCAAGACCATGGAACGCATGATAAATAATCGACTTGTTTGGTATTTGGAAACTAATAACCTTATCACAGATAAAGTGGTTTCCGTAAAAACAGAAGTACTGTCGATCACTTAGTGCGTTTAGAATCATTTGTTAAAAACGCACTAATTAACAAACAACACGCTGTGTCTATCTTTTTTTGATCTTGAAAAAGCATATGACATTACTTGGAAATATGGCATTTTACGAGATTTACATTACTTCGGGTTGCGAGGTCGTTTGCCTGAATTTATTGCTAAGTTTTTAAATAACAGACAATTCCAGGTCCGTGTGGGTTCTACCCTGTCTGATCATTACAATCAGGATCAGGGTGTTCCACAAGGCAGTATTTTGTCAGTCACTCTTTTTAGCATCAAGCTCAACAGTTTATCTAAAGTTTTAAGCGATTCAATTGATGGATCGTTATTTGTGGAAGATTTTAATATTTCTCGTCGTGGTAAAAATATGCATACCATTGAACGGCAATTGCAGTTGTGTTTAAACAAGATTAATAAATGGTGTCTTGAAAACGGCTTTAAATTTTCTAAATCGAAAACTAACTGCATACATTTTTGTCGTAAATACAAACCACAAAAAGACCCTGAACTGTCTCAAGATGGGACGCCCATTAAAGTTGTTAAAGAAGCCAAATTCTTGGGTCTAATTTTTGATTCACACTTAACGTTTTTACCACATATTAAATCACTTAAAACTAAATGCCTCAAAGCTCTTGACTTGTTAAAAGTGGTTTCAAATTCTAAATGGGGAGGGGATCAAGCTACCCTTCTTCATCTATATCGATCACTCGTTCGTTCTAAACTTGATTATGGCTCCATCGTCTATGGTGGAGCCTGCAAAAGCAATCTTAAACTTCTTGATCCTGTCCATCACCAAGGTGTAAGACTTTGTCTTGGGTCCTTCAGAACTTCACCTATTGACAGTCTTTACGTTGAGGCCGATGAACCATCTTTTGCACAACGCCGTAGCAAATTATCTTTGCAATATATCACAAAACTATACTCTAACGAATCTAACCCCGCATATAACTGTGTCTTCAATCCCCTTTCTGAGGATTTGTATAGCAAAAAGTCTTCTCTTGGTCCACCTCTTGGGCACAGAATAAAGGCATTTATTGCTGCTGCTGGTATTGAGCTGAACAATATAGCTCCTTCCCTTCTTCTTTCCTCTCCCCCTTGGCAGTTGGTTAGGCCACAGGTTGACATTAACTACATTTAAAAAATCAGAAACCAATGAATTACAGTATAAACAAGAATAACAATATCGGTTGAAACATACATATAACAATTACAAATCCTTATTTACAGATGGTTCCAAGGACGGTGGTGCAGTTGCTTGTGCTACTGTCATTGGATCCAGAACAATATCTTCTAGATTACCAGATAATAGCTCCATTTTTACAGCAGAAGCTAACGCCATATTAACAGCTCTTAAATATATTCAAAGACACCCGAAACGTAAACAGTATATAATATATTCCGACTCTCTTTCTTGTCTTCAGGCGATTAAAAATATTTCTTGTAAACATCTGCTTTTAATTGAAATTATTGAACTGTATAATAATCTTGCTACTGGCCAATACGACATCGTCTTTTGTTGGTTACCCAGTCACGTAGGTATTTCTGGGAATGTGATTGCCGATATTGCTGCCAAAGCAGCACTCAACAAATCTGTGACACCACTTCTTCTTCCATATTCAGATTACAAAGCTTGCATTAGAACGTATATCCGTGATCTGATGCAGAAGAAGTGGGACACTCAAGTAGGTATCAATAAATTACATGAAATAAAACCGTATATTGGTTACACTTACTTGGATTGTCAGTCCAGATTTGAGGAGGTCATCATGCGACGATGTACTATTGGCCACACAAGATATACACATAAATATTTGCTTAAAGGTGAGGATCCTCCGTTTTGTATCCCTTGTGATGGAAGAATCACAGTCAAGCATATCCTGCTTGACTGTGTCGAGTATTCCATCACAAGGGATCAGTATTTTAATTCACGAACTCTGAAGGATCTTTTTAATAACACAAGCTCTCATTTAATTATTGCATTTATTAGATTAGAATTAGATTTATTAAATGAATTGTAAATAGATAAATATTTTATTATTGGAAGTTTAAATTGGTAACTGTGCTTGTTAGTGGCTGTATCCTCAAAGGGGGTTGAAGTACTGTAAAACTATTGTCCCCTTGAGAGGTTACGTAAGTCCACAAACATTCAAAGTAATTTCAAACTTTCACGTTTTTAATCGTAGCATAAGTGTCTTTTTATTTGCATGGCTAGATTTCCCAAATTGCTGACGGCAGAGGGGATGATGTAAATCCAGCTAGGGTCCATGCAGGTAGCAAAGGTACAGTAAGTCCCCATGGTCCCTAGTATGGTGATCTACTTTCAGTTGTTAGCAATCTATAGCCCATTTTTATCTTGTATTGTCCTCTATAGATCAATTGTTTTAGGTATAGTTACTAATTTTATATTCTCATCTGTGATATTCTAGTTGTTTTACTGTCCCTCGTTGACAGGTTTTATAATAGATATATATATTTCATTTCGGTATTAAATGTTCTCGTCACGTTATGGCTGAGATATTGCCGATGTGACGTTAAATATTAATTCACTCACTCACTTGAACGTACGCCGGGTTTTTGCATTGAGTATTTTAAATTTACTTAAATTATGGAAAATTGGATGACGACGGAAATATTGCTCAGCCTTCATGCGTGCCCTCCTAGCTTGTTTGCAGTCTGCAGTAAACCATGGTTTACGTATGTGGGGAATAATAAAGGATTTCGGAATTCATTCATCAGCTATTTTGTGAAGCCTATCGGAAAAGAGCTGTATAGAGTCGGGAACATCAATGTTCTGGTGTTAGCTTTTCTGCACAAAGAGTTTCATAGCGAGCCCAGTCTGCTTTAGCACAGTTATGAATTTAAACTTCCAATAATAAAATCTTTATTTACAATTCAGTCAATAAATCTAATTCTTTTAAAAATGCAATGATTAAATGAGAGCTTGTGTTATTAAAAAGATCCTTCAGAGTTCGTGAATCAAAATACTGATCCCTTGTGATGGAATACTCAACACAGTAGAAACGGCCAATACCCAATAATAGTTAAAATGTGCAAAATACAGTCACCATGCACAGGGCTTGGCGTGACCATTGATAGAATCGGGCCGATTCTACTGCCCGCCTAGGTAAAGTAAGGGCCGAAGTAGTGTGTTGAGCAATAGGAGCACGGTTCCAGGCTCCTGCTGCCCTCAACCACCAGACTACCGTCCTCCACCGACACGGGACGTAACCCACGGCTAACGGGTTGGTGTACCAAATATCCCCCCGGGTCCACTACGGGGGTGTCGGCGAGCTCTTGGCGTTACACAGCACCCACCCAGAGGAGGTGGCTCGCCACGGGTGCCATACACGGGTGCCATACATCTTATTCAAAGTGCACAACTGAACCACAATTAATGACTCTTGACGTTGTTCAAATATACATTTTTGACACTGTGCACAATTACAATAGTAGAACATTTAGGTAACATGAATGTGCTTGTACTTCACTTATATCATATGACTAAAATTAACAAATAGTTACTTCATTTCTGAACTAAAGATTGTCTACGTGTTGTCAAACATATGTTTAGAAGGCCACGCTTCTATTTCATACAGGAGCGTAATCAATGCTGACTGGAGAGTTATACAATATTCACTCAGAAAAGAGGATCATGATATTCGTCCATGGGTGGAGACGATATTTGAGATAATATGCTTACCTGAGTCATGACTTCCAAGGAACTTGCATCCTATTTACCCTCTCCTATTACTATTCGTTCAGTGGCCATCCTCACAATTTGCCTCATATTCTGACGTGTCCCTTTTGAATACAACAGTGAAACGGTGAAATTCTCGGTTTGATTCACGTGATGTCTACCCAGAGTACCCAATTGACGTATTTCGAGAGACATTCAACTGGTTCCCTGTTCAAGTCAAGCTCACATCTGAGTTGCCACAAACATGAATTTTATAATGGCGGAATGGAGGTAACTCTTCAGAATATAGCAGGCTACAGAAATACAGCAACTTTTAAAATTTTTTGAAGGGGTAACGGATTCTAAAGTACAGAATACAATCAACTGAATCAATCAGTAATGCTCATGATTTGTCTCACACATCAATGCAATTTTATGCCTTGCAGGAAGAGCAAATGTTGCGAGTGTGTGCACCTGCGGTCGACTCGTGCAAAGTATACCCTTAAACTTGCCAACAAGTCATTACCTAAATGAATAGCCAGATTGGTGGATTGGACACAACAGAGAAAGATCGACTCGTTTGCAAAGTATAACTCGATGAAACGCCCAAACACAATACCGTTTCACTCCAAAACCGGCACTACGCAATAAAGTGTGGATATCTACTCCTATAATCAATGCAGAATTTATTACTATAGCATGAGTTAGAATTTCTTCGCATAGCCTTACAAACAGTCTCTGTGGCTTGCTTGACGACACCCTTGAGAAGAAACGTCTCAATAACATTACATATTGCTTACGGATTACATTGCCCCAAATGAAAATGGTTACTGTGGCCACGTTTATAGCATACAGGCACCCATGAAGAGCCACCTCCTCGTGGTGGGTGCTGGGTAACGCTAAGTGCTCTTCTCCCGTGTGGACCCGGGGCAGAATGTGTCCACAGCAACCCATTGCTTGTCGTAAGAGGCGACTAAATTGGGCAACCTGTTTGCCGTGGGTTGCGTCCCGTGTCGGTGGAGGACGGGATCCTGGTGGTTGAGGGCAGATGGGCTTTAAACTGCGTTCCATTTGCCCAACACACCACTTTGGCCCTTACTTCACCTAGACGGGTGGTAGAATCGGCCCGATTCTATCAATCGGCTGGTCACGCCAAGCCCTGTGTATGGACTTATTTTTTGTCAATACACTAATCTGTTTGGAAAATGTGTTACTTGTGGTCTTGGCAGAATTATTCTCTAAACATGTTTATGATTTTGATGTATGATGTTTTGCACTTTGCCTAGAGTCTTATGCCAGAAGGCGGTGGCTCATGGGCCAATCTGGTAGATGTGTTATTAATAACTCTTCTGCTGGAGTATATCATCCGAGTATCCTTGGTGCTGCAAGTTGGAGCCCCACTTGTTTTTAGCATTGTCCTTGTGATACTCCGTGGTGGGTGGGGAGCTCGGATGACGAACTATTGGAAATTAACCATGGCTTATGAAAACCCTCCTAAAAAAACCAAACGACAACTAGACACTGATCCAATTGATACTGATCAAAGACTGTCCACGTCCATTGAATACTGGCCACGATTTCTTGTAATTGAAACTGTTTACAAGACTCCATTAAAGTTGAACCCTTTTGCCATATCCAAGGGTATACAGGGCCTTGCAGGTGATGTCAAGAAAATTAGACGTTTGCGTTCCGGTGCTTTGTTGGTTGAATGTGGGAAAAGGCAACAAGCCACAAACCTTATGAGCACAGAATTGTTTGTCGGCGTTCCAGTCACGGTTACGGCTCATAAAACACTCAATACGAGCAAGGGAATCATCAGAGATCGTGACCGATTGTTTGCGGATATGACAGAGCTTGACATCATCTCTGAGATGAAAGATCAGGGTGTACTCAATGTAAAACGTTTCACAATCCGGAAGAATGATGTTGTAACTAACACCAATACTTACCTGTTCTCCTTTTCCTCACCAACTGCTCCAAAATCTCTTAAAGCAGGTTATTGTAACATCAATGTGGACATGTACATTCCAAACCCTTTGCGGTGTTTTAAATGTCAAAAGTTCTGTCATGGCGTCAATACTTGCACATTGTCTGTTGTATGTGCTCACTGTGGCGAAAAGACACATACAGAAGATTGTGACAGTAATGTTAAAAAATGTACAAACTGTGCGGGTGACCACTCCTCCTACTCTAAAAGTTGTCCTGTTTGGAAACATCAAATGGAGATAAATAGGATAAAATTCACTCAAAACGTTAGTTTTGCGGAAGCTAAAAAGCTAGTTCAAAGTTCAGAACATAAGGAGAGCTATGCTTCTATCACCAGCACATCGTCAGAAGCAGCAACCGCTAAAACAACAACGTCAACTGTATGCTATCAGACAAACCTGACCTGGGTTAAAACGGAATCTCCTCTGATATTCTCACCTGCAATATCTACCCAAACAACAGAATCAGTCCCTAGTACATCTAAAAAGCCAATGTGAAACATCCTCTGATCTTAACGCATCATCTCAGCCTACAAAGTCTAAACAACTCTCTAAAGGCAAAGGTACAAAGCCAGATTCTTTGAAAAAACTTAGTGGTAGAGCCCCGAAAGGGTCAGACAATAAAATCAATTTATACAACAAATATGGATCCCTTGAGGACATGGACGTGACTGAAAACGTCCGCTCCAGGGCACACAGCTTGTCGCCCGCCAAAAAGGTACGGGGAAGATCCCCAATAAATCCTCCCAAGCGATAGATTATCATAATCCTATTATACAATGGAACTGTAGGGGACTAAGGAATAATTTCCATGAATTACAACTTTTAATCCAAGATTTATCACCCTCAGCGTTTTGTCTGCAGGAGACATATTTGAAAGAGACAGATGTTCTTGACCTACGTTCGTTCAGTGCATACCATTGTTTTTCGCCTAAGGGTGACAGGGCCACTGGAGGGTCTTCCATTAAACAGAACGTTATCCATAGCCCAGTTACACTTACTACTAATCTTAAGGCTGTTGCAGTGCGACTAACTTTGCACGGCACCCGTGGCGAGCCACCTCCTCGTGGTGGGTGCTGGGTAACGCCAAGAGCTCGCCGAAACCCCCGTCGTGGACCCGGGGGGATATTTGGTCCACCAACCCGTTTGCCGTGGGTTGCGGCCCGTGTCGGTGGAGGAAGGGATCCTGGTGGTTGAGGGCAATAGGGGCCTGCAACTGTGTTCCTGTTGCCTAATACACCACTTTGGCCCTGACTTCACCTAGACGGGAGGTTGAATAGGCCCGGTTCAACCAATCGGCTGGTCATGCCAAGCCCTGAGCATTGTCATTGTTTTTGCTCAAATTTGACTTTTTCAAATGTTTGTAAATGGGCCTTTGTCATATAGCTTGTAGACCAGTAATATCTATTGATATATTGATGCCACATTAACCAAACTGTTATTACCTAGAGTCTAATGCCCAGAAGGCGATGGCTCATGGGTCAATCTGGTGGATTTATTGATCTTGAATTGATACTTCTGCTGGAGTATATCATCCCAGTATCCTTGGTGCTGTCAGTAGGAAACCCACTGGCATATAGCATTGTCTTTATGATACTCCGTGGTGGGTGGGGAGCTGGGATGATGAAGTTCTATGACTTTACCATGATACCCCCAAAACAACTCAAACGTACTTTAGAGGATAGTTCATCTTCTGATGATGACACAGTCTCCAAAGGCAAATCTGACCATTGGTCTCGTTATTTAGTGATTTCTTCTTCAGATGATGGTCCGTTGAAACTGAATCCGTTTGCCCTGTCAAAAGCGATTTATGGCATTGCTGGTGACGTTGTGTCAATGAAAAAGATGCGATCTGGTCTTATATTACTTGAATGCAAATCAGCGTTTCAGTCATCTACACTCTTAGCTGTTAAGCATCTCGTGTCCGTACCTGTTATTGTGTCTCCACACAAAACTCTCAACAGTTCTAAAGGCATTGTCAGAGACCGAGAACGTTGTCTGCTAGACATGTCTGAAGATGAGATAGCGTTTGAACTAAAAGACCAGGGTGTAACAGGTGTAAAACGTTTTACAAGGCGGCAAAATGGTCAGATTGTAAACTTAAACACGTATCTGCTCAACTTTTCTGTTCCTGTTCCACCGTCATCCATCAAAGCAGGGTACTGCAATATCAATGTTGATAAGTACATACCGAACCCGCTTCGGTGTTACTCATGTCAAAAGTTTGGTCATGGTGCTAAATCTTGTACCAACAGCAAGAAATGTCATCGCTGTGGAGAACTTGCTCATGACACCTTAGATTGTCCAAACAACCCTAAATGCGTTAATTGCTCTGGCGATCATGCTGCCTCATCAAAATCTTTCCCTGTCTGGCAACAACAACATCAGATAGTGAAACTTAAACATGAAAGAAACATTACTTTCGCAGAGGCTAAACGTTTGGTTGCACAAGACAACACTCCAGTTGCAACTGTGTCATACTCTGCAGTTGTTACCCGTCAACGTACTAAGACTGTTAAATCAGTTGAATGCCAGACTGAAATCACTTGGGTGAATACTGAGACGTATTCTACGTGTGAAATGCAAACTGTTGCTTCCACGCAAACAGCATCACAATCCCGTCCACAATCTCGTTCACCATCACCTGTTATCGTGAATGCTAGCAAGACAGTGAACTATTCAAAAAAGTCAGATCGGGTTCCAAAGAGTCAACGGAATCCGGTACAAATATTTAATAGATATCAACTTCTGGAAGATATGAATGTCACTCCTCATCACCGTGTGCGCCAAAAAAGTCATTCGCCACGGTCCAGGAACAGATCGCCTGTGTTACCACCTAATGTAACATGAATAATACACTTATCCAGTGGAACTGCAGAGGCCTTAGGACCAACTTAAATGAAATACAATTATTAGTACAAGATGTTCAACCATCAGTTTTCTGTCTCCAGGAAACATATCTTAAGCAGACTGATAAATTTGACTTACGTCAGTACAGCTCTCACCACTCCTTTTCTCCTCCGGGTGACAAAGCCACTGGAGGTTCCTCTATCTTGGTGAGGCAGGGTATAATACACAGCCCTGTTGATCTCACTACTAACCTTCAAGCTGTTGCAGTTCGGATTTCGTTACACATTGCGTTTACTTTATGCTCTTTGTATATCCCTCCATCTTCAAACCTCCAGAAATCTGACCTTCAAGCTCTGTATGATCAGCTTCCTCATCCCTGCATACTCATGGGTGATTTGAATGGACATAATCCTTTATGGGGGAGTAATGTTATCAATACCAAGGGGAAAGTAATAGAAGATTTTATTTCTGACAACAGTCTCTGCATATTTAATGATGGTACACACACATATTTACACCCTGCTACAGGTAGCTATTCTGCCTTGGACGTTACACTCACAGATGCAGATCTTCTGAATGAATTTTCATGGTCAGTTCATGATGATTTATGTGGAAGTGACCATTTCCCAACACTTCTCTCAGTCAATAACCCGTCTGATGTTCCACCCTCATCAAGGTGGAATTTTTCAAAGGCTAACTGGTCTAAATTCACATCATTGTGTACTGAGAAACTCAAACATGAAACGTTCCAAAATATTGCTGACCCCATTCAATTGTTTTCAGATACACTGCATACTATAGCTACCGAAACAATTCCTAAGTCCTCTGTGCATCCACACATTCGTAAGCCATGGTTTGATGGCGATTGCAAACAGGTTAGGAAAAACAGGAAGAAGGCGGAAAAATATTTTCGCAAACATCCAACTGTACATAATTTGAACAATGTTAAAGTAACCAGAGCTAAAGCTCGACGTACATTCAAGCAAAATAAACGGAAGTCATGGAGAGACTATGTCTCCAAGATTAACTCCCGCACACCTATATCAAAGGTGTGGAATATGGTACAAAGGATCAAGGGCAAGGGTTCCAAAACAAGCGTTAAACACCTTAAAGACGGAGATCACATTTTGGAAGATGCTTCAGATATTGCAAACAAACTTGGTGAAACATTAGCTAAACATTCGTCTTCATCAAACTATCTTCCTGAATTCCAGAGGTACCAGAAGTTAGAAGAAAAGAAAATCATTAATTTCACCTCTGACAATGGTGAAGACTACAACGAAGTATTTTCCTTACATGAACTATAAACTGCTCTAGTGCAAGCTCATGATACAGCAACAGGGGCTGATAATATTCACTATCAGCTCTTGAAACATTTGCCTGATTCATGTCTTGAGGTACTTTTAGACATATTTGATGAAATTTGGACTTCAGGAACATTCCCTCCCTCTTGGCGGAATGCTATTGTGGTTCCTATACCTAAGCCTGGTAAAGACCATTCAGATGCATCTAATTATCGACCTATATCACTAACTAGCTGCGTTTGCAAGACTATGGAACGAATGGTAAATAATCGTTTAGTGTGGTATTTGGAGACCAATAATCTGATTTCTAACATTCAGTGTGGTTTCCGTAAAAACAGAAGCTCTATTGACCATTTGGTTCGATTGGAGTCTTTCATTAAGAATTCTATTGTTAATAACCAGCATGCTGTATCTATATTTTTCGACCTTGAAAAGGCTTTTGATACTACATGGAAACATGGTATTTTAAAAGATTTACATGAATTTGGTTTACGAGGTCGTTTGCCTCATTTCATATCACAGTTTTTAACGGGCAGACAGTTTCAAGTCCGAGTGGGGTCTACCCTCTCTGATCATTACCAACAGGACCAGGGTGTTCCACAAGGCAGTATTTTGTCTGTGACTTTATTTAGTAATAAAATAAATAGTCTTTCAAAGGTTTTAACAGATTCAATCAATGGTTCTCTTTTCGTGGATGACTTTAATATTTCTTGTCGTGGCAAAAACATGCGAACCATTGAGAGACAGTTACAAATCTGTCTCAACAAAATTCATAAATGGTGCCTTGAGAACGGGTTTAAATTTTCTCAATCTAAAACAAACTGCATTCACTTCTGCAGAAAATACAAACCTCATAAAGACTTTATATGAAACACTGTGTGCTGAAAAACGTAAACCTGAACTTTTTATTGACGTTCCTGATGCTATTAAATGCTTTTCTGATGAACTGAACTCCATAGCTGATGAATGTATACCAAAGTCCTCTGCAATTCCACATATCCGAAAACCATGGTTCAGTGATGAATGCAAACAAGCTAGGAAGGCAAGGAAAAAGGCAGAACGTTATTTCCGTCGCCATCCTATGGTTCATAATTTAAATAAATTTAAAATTTTAAATGCTAAAGCACGGCGTACTTTTAAACAGAACAAACGCCAATCTTGGCAAAATTATGTATCCAAAATAAATTCTCGGACACCCATGTCCAAGGTATGGAACATGGTCCAGAAAATTAAAGGTAAGGGTACTAAATCTACTTTCCATCATCTTAGACATGGAAACCAATTGCTTACTGATAAATCAGATATTGCTAATAAACTGGGTGAAACCCTTGCTAAACAATCTTCCTCTTCAAATTATGTACCTAAATTCCAACAGTATCAAAGACAACAAGAAAAAAGAAGTATTAATTTCAACTCAGATAATGGGGAAGATTATAATGAAACATTTTCTATTCATGAACTCCATACTGCTCTTGATCAAGCTCATGACACTGCTACAGGAGCTGATAACATCCATTATCAGCTCCTCAAGCACTTACCAGAGTCCTGTTTAGAGGCACTCTTATCTATTTTTGATGATATTTGGACTTCCGGTAAATTTCCGTCTTCATGGCGTGATGCTATAGTAGTACCAATACCTAAGCCTGGACGTGATCATACCGATCCGTCCAATTATCGACCTATTTCACTAACTAGCTGTGTTTGCAAGACCATGGAACGCATGATAAATAATCGACTTGTTTGGTACTTGGAAACTAATAACCTTATCACTGATATACAATGTGGTTTCCGTAAAAATAGAAGTACTGTCGATCACCTAGTGCGTTTGGAATCATTTGTTAAAAACGCACTAAATAAAAAACAACACGCTGTGTCTATCTTTTTTGATTTAGAAAAAGCATATGACACGACCTGGAAATATGGTATTTTAAGAGACTTACATGACTTCGGTTTGCGAGGTCGTTTGCCGCAATTCATAGCCAACTTTTTAAATGATAGACAATTTAAAGTCCGAGTGGGCTCTACCCTGTCTGATCATTACAATCAGGATCAGGGTGTTCCACAAGGCAGTATTTTGTCTGTCACACTCTTTAGTATAAAGATGAATAGTTTATCGAAAGTTTTAAATGATTCAATTGATGGTTCGTTATTTGTGGATGATTTTAATATTTCTTGTCGTGGTAAAAACATGAATACCATAGAGCGGCAGTTGCAGTTGTGTTTAAACAAAATAAATAAATGGTGTCTTGAAAACGGTTTTAAATTTTCTAAATCCAAAACTAATTGCATACATTTTTGTCGTAAATATAAACCACATAAAGACCCTGAACTATCTCTAGATGGCACTCCTATTAAAGCTGTCAAGGAGGCCAAGTTCTTGGGATTAATTTTTGACTCCCACCTAACGTTTCTGCCTCATATTAGATCTCTGAAAACTAAATGCCTGAAAGCCCTTGATTTGTTGAAAGTGGTATCAAATTCTAAATGGGGAGGTGATCAAGCTACCCTCCTCCATCTATATCGATCACTTGTCCGTTCTAAACTTGATTATGGCTCCATCGTATATGGTGGAGCCTGCAACAGCAACTTAAAATTATTAAATTCTGTTCATCATCAAGGTCTAAGACTTTGTCTTGGGTCCTTTAGAACCTCTCCTGTTGACAGTCTGTATGTTGAAGCCGATGAACCATCTCTTACACAACGCCGTATAAAACTATCTTTACAATATATAACAAAGCTATACTCTAACGAATCTAACCCTGCATATAACTGTGTTTTCAATCCTCTCTAGGAGGACTTGTACAACAAAAAGTCTTCTCTTGTTCCACCTCTCGGGCAGAGAATTAAACCCTTTCTTTCTTCGGCTGGCATTGAGCTGGAAAACATAGCTCCTTCCCGTCTTCTTTCTTCTCCTCCTTGGCAATTGGTTAGGCCACAAGTTCACCTAACATTGACTACCTTTAAAAAATCAGAAACTAATGAATTACAATACAAACAAGAATATAATCAATTGAAACATAAATATAGCAATTATAAATCCTTATTTACAGATGGGTCCAAGGACGGTGGCGCAGTGGCTTGTGCCATTGTATTTGGATCCAGAACAATATCGTCTAGATTACCAGATAATAGTTCTATTTTTACAGCAGAAGCTAACGCCATATTAACAGCTCTTAAATATATCCAAATACATCCTAAACATAAACAGTACATAATCTATTCAGACTCTCTTTCTTGTCTTCAGGCTATTAAACACCTAGCATGTAAACATCCACTTTTAATAGAAATTATTGAACTTTATAACTATCTTGCGACTGGCCAATACGACATCGTCTTCTGTTGGTTACCCAGCCATGTTGGAATCTCAGGTAACACTTTGGCTGACCTTGCTGCTAAGGCAGCGCTACACAAATCTGTGACACCACTTCATATTCCCTATACTGATTATAAAGCTACAATTAGATCTTACATCCGTGATCTGATGCAGAAGAAGTGGGACACCCAAGTAGGTATCAATAAATTACATGCAATAATACCATATGTTGGTTACACCTACTTGGGTTGTCGGTCCAGATTTGAAGAGGTCATACTACGACGATGTCGTATTGGCCACACTAGGTATACGCATGAATATCTTTTGAAAGGTGAGGCTCCTCCGTTCTGCATCCCTTGTGATGAAATCATCACGGTCAAGCATGTCTTACTTGACTGTGTTGAATATTCCATCACAAGGGACAATTATTTTAAATCAAGAACTATGAAGGACCTTTTTAGTAACGTACGTTCTCATTTAATTATTGCATTTTTAAAAGAATTGAATTTATTGACTGACATGTAAATAAATAAGTATTTTATGACTGGAAGTTTAATTAACAGCTAAGATTGTTAGTGGCTGTATCTTCGAAGGGGGTTGAAGTACCGTAAAATTATTGTCCTCCTGAGAGGATACGTCAGTCCCAAAACGGTTTAAGTCAGATTGAATCTTCCACTTTTTTAATCGTAGAATATGTGTCATTTTAATTTGTGGCTAATCTTGCATACAATCGCCAACAGCTGAGAGGATGGTGTAAATCCAGCCAGGGACCATGCAGGTAGCAGAGGTACTGTAAGTCCCCATGGTCCCTGGTATGGTGATCTACCCTTTGTTGTTGGCGATCTATAGCCTGTTTTTATATTGTACTGTCCAAATAGTGATACTATCATTTTTTAAGTTTCCACGCTAGTTTTAATACTAACTGTGATAATCTAGTGGTTTTACTGTCCTTCGTAGACAGGTTCTTCATATTTTCCATATATATTCTTTTTTGTCATATATGTTCTCGTCACGATATGGCTGCGACATTGCCGATGTGACGTTATATATTAACTCACTCACTCACTATAGCATACAGTCGTAGTGTAATGTGGATCACAGAGGCATCTTGCCCCCCCCCCCCCCCCCCCCCTCACAGTCATGCGAAGTTTCCAGAAACGCGCAATTAACTACCGGAAACGCTATCCACGAAGATATCACTGGACTAATAAAATCTAACACAAGCTGAAACTACTAACACCAATAATGGGAGACGTACAATTATTGACAGGCTTCTGCATCTGTTATGAGCAAAACGTGATGTACTCTCAGTTTTGGATTTCAAAATAAAATTACTTATATGGTTACACCGATCCTCATAATGTGACAAAAACGGATCCAGAATAAAAGTTTATGTTGTCAAGGCAACAGAAATCCGGCAACCGACTGCAACTCGCCACATCTGCTGTGTTAATGCATATGTATACCAAACGTCAACTGAAACGTTAGCCTCCTACCTTATTGAATTTCTGAAAAATATCAAATATATCTTAGACGTTATAAGTTGAACAATACAGCTTTATGCAAATCATAAAACAATTTCAAAAACATTCATATTAAGGTGACGTACACCTTTTTCAGAAGTGTTAAATTGTCCTATTTTCAGGGTAACGTTTCTTCTTGGCGTTTAGTGACTATGAATTAATACCACGATGGAATGTTGTTTCTCTCAGTGAATGCCGTGAAGTATTATTCCGTACAACACTTAAACAACTGTACTTGCATGGGATTGTGACCATGTCATACGATGAAAGTGTATGTGTTCATGAATCGCTATAATGAGACACAGTGTTCGGGAAAATGTAGTGGGTATCAGCAAGCATCGACACAGAGCAGATGCATTCATCATTCTCAGATGTGTTATACAGTCGTAACACGCTTAGTATCCATATCATATTTCCTTGTCCGGTATGAGTCAATATTGACGTGTATTTGTACACGAGATATGACATTGTTCTTTCTTCAGTTTCTAAAGTCAACATGATGTGTATAGCACTCCGCAATACCAGATGTTCTTTCATACATATTTATGCATGACCTTTGTTGAGACCACGAGAGAGCCAACGACAAAGAGAAGAGAGAGAGGATATTTGACAGAAAGAGCGAGAGAGAGAGAGATTTAGTGGCATTAAAACTAGGGAAAAGGCGGCTTGTGTTGTTCGAAAGTTATGTCATATAACTAAGCGTGACTATCGTACATAAGGAAACTCATGCAATCATTTCGATGACAAATAACAATCATATCGGGGGAGAAATATTTCCTGAAATATTAAGGGGTACTTTGAATGCTGCCGACACGGAAAGACGAAATATCATTAACAACACAATATCACAGTGTTTTAGCTGTTGACTAAAATATGACCTTTGTGAACATGATGAGTCTGTTTATATGTTGATTGAAGATTAATAATTCCTAGGCAAAATCTCACGAAAGCCATTGATGTCAGGTTAGGTTTTAGTCGTTTTCCACTTTGCTTGTTATCGATAATCCACGTGTTTAATAGATGCTACATTCCGATGTAGGTGCAAAATGTTATTAAGCAAGTGACACACAACTTAATACATAAGAAGAACATATACACAAAGTATAATTGTAGGTAGCAGCCAGTGTGCACACCGTGCGCATAGAAACAGACCAGACCTCTTCGCCCCGTTAAGATCATTCTATATCCGAGGAAGGATTTGGCGGAATTCCTGTGGCATTGTTGCAGGATTTGGACAACGTCTGAAATGTCGATAATCCCCGACGTGTTTCAAAGGTGAAACATCACCTAACATAAATTCAAGTTCTGTCGATACGGCTGGAGAGATGTCCGTGGTTTAAATTTGTCAGCCATGAACTAGGGCCTTATTGTTTGCAATACACCACCACAAATGCTTCTCAACACACTTTTGCTCTGGTTGGGAAAAATTATTCACAAGAATATCCATGAATATACGCTAAGGTGTATCAACGTTTAATTCTGAGTATAGATTGAGCGCAATTAGTCGTAATCCTGTTAGGATACCAAAGGATGGGTTTCAAAGTGAAGTTAGAGAAGACAGGACTTGTCTGAGGACACTTGAGAGTGAGATCAAGTTCAGCTGCAGATATGTGTTGTTAAGATATTAATATTCCAAAAAATTCTGAATCAGACTTTGCAGCTTTCTAAACACGTTTTTTACAGAAATATCGTGTTAGTATAATTAGTGCCAAAGCCTGACATATTTGTAACACCACGTGGATATTTCTTACACCTATGCACTTAAATATGCCTTAAATATGCCTCGTATGATATTATCAGGTAAGTGATCATCAACCTTTGTGTCATCATTACTCCCCACTTAGAACTCGTAACGTCTTTTACCAGTGGACTGCAGGTAGTGTGTGAGACACGAGAATCTGGCGCTCTCAACCACCTTGATTTTGATAATTCAGAACCCTACTGTGGTTTGTGCTTACGTGATGAATAGCATCACAGTTTGCTTTGGATTTCGCTAATTTGACGCGATTGCCGTTGGTCGATTTTAAAATTTGGTGTCTCCTTTTTATATGCATATTCTTGTACGTGGCATTGGAATTGTGATCAAAGAATAATCCAAGTGTTCACAACAGTGGGATAAAGCCCACTCGTGCTTTAAACTGTCGTTGTTTAAATACACAATCACGGAGGTATTCGGTTCCTCAGTAGTTAATGCACACCTTAGAAAATTGCATGGTCTCTCTATGCTCCATGTGCTATTTCTGTTTCGAATAGATTAATGTAATATTTTGTTTGTTGGTCTAAGGTACCTAGAGACATAGGATATAGGGCAAGTACCTAATATAAAAGATGCCTTGTAAATGGCATGTCTGTTGGCAAATGACACACGGTATAGATCATGCACACTGTAGGTCCAAACTGGAAATTCTGTTGTGCGTGTATAATGGCAAATAAAAGTGGCAGTAGTAGGTTAGATACCAGCACACGGGTACTTACTGAAGTTGGCAATGTCAGATTATATACTGCTTACTTCATAAAGCACAGCAAATTTGAAAGTTAACTATAAAAACACCTGATTTAAAAGTGAGGCGTCGTTTTCAAAGGGAAGGTTTTATTTTCGCCCTTTTATGTAGGAAATGCTCGGTAACCACCATGTTGATAGAAGTCGGTCAAAATTTCCAAGAAAATATCAACTATATTCTAAATATAGGTATTTCAAAGCAGTCACAACGTCACAGTGCATCTACTATCATTATATAACGTATTTTGACTATTTTGAAAATACACAGTCAATATGCAGTATTTTAGGGCATGGACACAGCTCTTCCTGCTACTGGAATATGAGACTGATATCAAGCAAAGGAGAGAAACTGAAGAGGCTTTGGATTGACAGAATCACAAACGAAAGTGCATTGCAAATATACTTTCGGAGTACAGCAGGGTTGAACCGATGACTGTGGTTTCTGTTCGATTTACCTAAACAGTGCATACTATGCTGATCCTGAGAAAGAGGACAGAAAGCGCCTCGTACATAGTAATGGGCAGTGTGTTTAGTGTGAGGATCATTTCCTGATACAGCGAAAGCGTCCCTGTGTCCTTGACACTGGTGACATCGCATGTAGGGATTCTTCGAACTGCAGAGAACTTTTCCACGTTAATATTTCTCTCAAATCAAACAAGAACTTTTTACGTTTTTTAGAGCAAGTAGTTAAAAAACACTCGACAGGGACAAGTTGTGTATTGGCCGGGTAGTCAAACTAGGAGTGGTCATATTGGGAATAAACCTATGTCACGACACACCTAGCAAGGGAAAGCTTAAGATATCGACTTTTCGCACGTTTAATTTTTCAGGGAAACGCTCTGAGTATATTACTCATATGTATTTACTTCCGTATTGAATGGGATCATACACATACGCATGCTTCTCCAACAATATAACGTGGTCACGTAATCTGATATACATTTGTCTATCAAAGTACTGTTGTAACACACTGGATGTTTTCATCCTTGTCTACTGCACATTATATCGTTGCAGTATGGTCTTTGTTTTACATATTACATTGTAATTATTATTGATTTTGGTAATAAGTCTAACTCGCAATGTTTTTCAAGATGTTTCTAATGTTTTTCGTACAAAGGTGAGAATGTGTTCATATGCAAAATCAAATTGCGGTATATGGTATCTTCGTAGACTTTTAACGCTTCACATATTGGATATCTGTTCGTATGTTGCCAGAGGTTCGTATATGTTTGAAGGTTGGACAGCACTTCTATCCACAGCCGTATATTCTCCTCCAGCTTCAGGATGCAGGTAATCACCACCTGAAACAGTTAGATGAAATTATCAAGGTCTATTTGTTTCTGAAAATCTAATATTAGCACATAGACTCAAGACGAACGACTGACTGAGTTAAAATATATGGCCACATTGGCAATATTTCAGCCATATCGTGACTTGACAAGACAAACGAATGAAGTGATAAAACCAAGCTGAAATTATGTGATTCATATTTCCATCTACGATGTATTTCAGCTAGAACGAAATGGCTGATATGAATTGTGTGGTGTACTAGAACGACGGAGCGATTGTAGAACAAAACCATTTTGGACAAAAAACGCTCAAGGCAAAACCAATTAGGAAACAAATCCCCCTAAAATAAATAAGAACCTTTGGGCAAACTCCCCAAACACTGAGATATGAACACAGAAGAGTGATATACAGCATGTGAAGTGATAATTAGATGTACTGGAAACCCTGTATGTATATAATCAGTCAATGAGGCCAGGTAAAAAAAACTTGTAAAAGCAAGTGTGATGTGAACACAAGTGTGATATACACCTTCATTAGTGACAATATAGGTGGCTTTTGTGATATTCCAGGAACTAGAGAGGCATACCCCTTGATACCATAACGTAAAGGTTGTCATCTGTCTGTCTGTCTGTCTCGTATACGTATTGAATTAAAAATCCAATTTTTGCTATTTTTCATTGTAAGTGTGATGCCGGCTAAATAGTTTTTCTCCTTCATTATTAATTCGGTTTTGTTGTTCTACGTGTTGTTGTTTTTTGTCCTAAGGGGGTCCAAGGTTGTTGTTTTTCCCTGGGGGGATTTTGTCAACAGGGGATTTGTCTGCAGACCGATTGAACACATATATTTCTGTGACCTACCGCGTGTGATGATTCTGTTATATGATTCCAAGGTGACACCTACAATACCTGATTTGCACCCAAAATTAACACGCAGTGCATGGACGTATTGGCTATTACCAGAGGCAGATCCTCCCGAGTTGACTGCAACATTGTGCACAGGTTGCTGCTCACTTCCTCCAGAAGGGGGGCGTACTGTTAATTCAGATACCTGTTAACCCAACAAGAAACAAACATAGAAACATTCAGCTTCGTGAGGCTGCTAATGTATGCACATTTAAGGAGTGATGCCATTATATGGATAAACAGTGAGCGTCAGTTGTCATTTACAAAAAGGAAAGTAATTTATACACCCACACCTAACACCTGCACCGAAAATTGTGGTTTGCGCCAATTTTAGTGTAAGCACATGCAAGTGCAGGTTATGAATATATTCCCATGTCACATATTCAGCGTGTAATTACAAAGCAATCCTAAAGAGTCGTTATCATTCAAATTAGGATCAATATTTGTGAGGAAAGTTAGTTTCATATCTAATAGTGACATGTTAACATTAGGTATTTTGAGATATATCCTTCCTCCTTAAATGTTACCGGTTTACAACATGTGACCGCTCATTCGCTTGCATAGTCACACATGTTTTGTGACATACCCCACACTCCCAAAAGCATATTAGGATGATAAGACGAGTGACTCGTTTAAATCAGTTTAGGCACCCGTGGCGAGCCACCTCCTCGTGGTGGGTGCTGGGTAACGCCAAGAGCTCGCCGACACCCCCGTAGTGGACCCGGGGGGATATTTGGTCCACCAACCCGTTTGCCGTGGGTTGCGTCCCGTGTCGGTGGAGGACGGGATCCTGGTGGTTGAGGGCACTGGGGCTTTTATGTGTGTTCCATTGCCCAACACACCACTTTGGCCCTGACTTCACCTAAACGGGTGGTCGAATGGCCCTGTGCATGAAGTATATATATCATTGTACAAATTTTATTTGGATTTTTACTTTCGGTCTTGGCCTATTTGTTCATTCAGCTTTTCGAAATTTAAAATGCATTTTTGAAGTTCTGAATTTTGCCTAGAGTCTTATGCCCAGAAGGCGGTGGCTCATGGGCCAATATGGTAGATTAATTCTTTGTAATTCTTCTACTGGAGTATATCATCCGGGTATTCTTGGTGCTGTAAGCTGGAGGCCCGCTTGCTTTAGCATTGTCCTTGTGATACTCCGTGGTGGGTGGGGAGCTCGGATGATGAACCGTATTACACTAACCATGGCTTACGAAACTCCAACAAAAAAAACAAAACGTCCACTTGATATTGACCCTGTTCATACTGACCATAGACCGTCTACATCGATTGGGTATTGGCCACGTTTCATTGTGATTGAGACTCCTGACAAGACACCTTTGAAGTTGAACCCCTTTGCTGTATCCAAAGGTATTCAAGGCATTGCTGAGGATGTGAAGAACATAAGACGCTTACGTTCGGGTGCCCTGCTAGTCGAGTGCGGGAAAAAGCAGCAAGCAACAAATCTGATGAATATTAAATCTTTCGTGGGCATTCCCGTCACGGTTTCTGCACACAAAACCTTGAATACAAGTACAGGTATCGTGAGAGATAGAGATCGATTGTTTGATGACATGTCGGACCTTGATATAGGATCTGAAATGAAGGATCATATATGTCAAGCGCTTTTCAACTCGCAGAAACAACGAAACCGTCAAAACAAATACGTATCTGTTTACTTTCTCATGTCCAAATGCTCCCAAATCAGTGAAGGCAGGCTACTGCATCATACAAGTTGATACCTACATCCCCAACCCGTTCAGGTGTTTTAAATGTCAGAAATATGGACACGGTGTAAATACTTGCACATTGTCTGTTGTGTCTGCTCACTGTGGTGAGAAGACACACACAACAGAAGATTGTGACAGGGATTATAAAAAATGCACCAATTGCTAAGGCGACCATTCGTCCTTTTCTAAACTGTGTCCTATTTCGAAAGAGCAAACGGAGATCAATAAAATAAAATTTACTCAAAATATCTCTTTTTCTGAGGTCAAAAAAATGGTAAAGAGACCTGATCTTATAGAAAGTTATGCATCAGTAGCAAAAACATCATCGGGTTCTAGCTCTAAAACAACATCAACCACAGGCTGCCAAACTACCTTGACTTGGGTAAATTGCGATTCTCCACAGCATTTGTACCCTGCTATATCATCACAGAGTGAGGAATCACTTCCTCGTACCTCAAGGTCTTCTGATCACAAATCATCATCTCAGTCACACTCAAAGTCTCAATCGCCATCTGATAGTCAACAAACAGTGAAAGGTGAACCAAAGCCGAAGCCTGATGCTTCAAATCAACAAAGGATCACAGAACAAAATTCAATTGTTGAATAAATATGGGTCTCTTGAAGACATGGACGTTTCTGAAAACGTCCATTCTAGGGCACATAGCTTGTCGCCCTCCAAAAGAGTGCGGGGTAGATCCCCAATAAATCCCCCCAAAAGATAGTGTATTCCAATAATATTGTACAGTGGAACTGCAGAGGATTGAGGACTAATTTACATGAATTACAGCTATTAGTCCAAGATTTTGCACCTTCAGCGTTATGTCTCCAAGAGACATATTTAAAACAAACAGATACATTTGACCTTCGTCAATTTAATGCGTATCATTGTTTTTCACCTGCGGGTGATAGGGCCACTGGCGGATCATCCATTCTAGTCAGACAAAACGTTATTCAAAGCCCCGTTTCACTTATTACTAATATGCAGGCTGTTGCAGTTAGAATTACTTTACATGTAGCGTTTACGCTATGTTCCCTCTATATTTCGCCATCTTCAACGTTTGTCAATTTTGATCTTCAAGCTCTATATGACCAACTCCCGAAGCCCTGTATTATAATGGGAGATTTAAATGGGCACAACCCACTCTGGGGTAGTGTAAATATAAACACTAAAGGTAAATTGTTGGAGGACTTTTGTTCTGACAATGATTTGTGTATTTATAATGATGGTTCCAACACATATTTACACCCTGGGACAGGGACTTATTCTGCTCTCGACTTGTCACTTACAAATTCAGAACTATTAACTGAATTCGAATGGTCAGTCCACGATGACCTCTGTGGAAGTGACCAGTTTCCTACTATATTAAAAGCTGTAACTCCATCTGATGTTCAACCATCATCAAGGCGGAATTTTACAAAGGCTAACTGGGCTTTATATGAACACTGTGTGCTGAAAAACTTAAACCCGAAAGGTTTATTGACGTTCCTGATGGTATTGAATGTTTTTCTGAGGAACTGAATTCCATAGCTGATGAGTGTATACCAACGTCCTCTGCAGTTCCACATATTCGAAAACCATGGTTCAACAACGAGTGCAAACAAGCTAGGAAGGCAAGGAAGAAAGCAGAACATTATTTCCGTCGCCATCCTATGGTGCATAATTTAAATAAATTTTAAATTTTAAATGCTAAAGCACGGCGTACTTTTAAACAGAACAAACGCCAATCCTGGCAAAATTATGTATCCAAAATAAATTCTCGGACACCCATGTCCAAGGTATGGAACATGGTCCAGAAAATTAAAGGTAAGGGTACTAAATCTGCTGTCCATCATCTTAAACATGGCGATCAGTTACTTACTGATAAATCAGATATTGCGAATAAACTGGGTGAAACCCTCGCTAAACACTCTTCCTCTTCTAATTACGGACCTACATTCCAGCAGTATGAAAAACAACAAGTACTCGTTTCATCAACTCAGTACTGTGCCAGGTAATAAGAAGCAATAACCCTAATGGACGTTTTCATTTGTGCACTCTGGGAGAGAACCAATTGTGCAATCATTGCACATTGCTTTCTTTGGTATGTGCAGAGAATGTCATGTATTGAGTTCGAAGACAGTCTCATGTGGTTTAGTATATAGTGCAGTATGATAAGGGATTAAAAATTAATGAAAAAGAAAACTCTACCAAAACAGAAAACGTGAGGTGCAGTGTACTAGTTTCCATGAAACGTTCGATTTTATTCATAGAGAGTTTTCGTTTGACTCTTCACGTTAAAACATGTTAACAGATAATTGAGTCTCGAACTAATTCACTTATTGATTTTATTATAAGGATTTCATGGCTTCAGACAAAAGTTGCATTACGACGCATGTAACAACCAGCATAGATCCGCTAAACCCCGCTATACTGAAAACTCTAATCCAGAATCCAAATAATACTTTAGTGAGCATATTACTTTAGCTACATATTATCATGTTCGTTCCATACCAGCGTCTCTTAATGGAAATTATTACACATGTCCATTCATCAGACCTCCCCACATGTACATTCCCCCGTTAAATATTGTTATGCCTCGCATAATCACGTGTGTTATATCTATAACAATACATTTGACTGATTACCGGTTACTCGGCTAACGCACGTATAATACAACATCTAAAATACCAAACATCAACAATATCAACAAAAGCAAACCTACCCTAACCAAAACAAACAGAGCACGCCTGAAGGGTTTAGTGTTGTCAAAGCAGACAGACTTTGATCATTACGAAGAGGTACAGCTATTCTCAGAACAGACATATCAATCTACTCGAACAGGTAAAGCGCTGGATCCATTTGACTGCCACTTAAAAGGAAGGGAATCCAACATGAGGAGAAAAATCCAAACATGTTCCACTGATGATGATTTATGTAGATTGCAAAGCAAATACGTAAGTTTCCTACTCGGATTGCATAATGGCAGAATGTCATTCATTTAGTAATTTACACCTTCAACGGATATAATTCACTGGATATATTTAGTCGGGTGGGTTGGCTCACAAGTTCAACACTGATGAAGTCGTTTCGAATCTCCAGATTTAAGAGGGCCATGGTACATTCTGTTCCAGGTATAGTTGCCTTATGGACGACAGTAAACATATAGAGGTTGATAAGGGTTTCGTAAAGTGTGGAGAGAGGAGTCAGCACTATACAGTACGCTACCTCTTAAGCATCGCACATGGACACCCATAGTGACCTTCAACGGAATCAACTCAGTATATATACCACTAAATGTAAACCTGCTACATATACTTCTAACACATACAAAGAGATGACATGCCGCGCTAACACACACACGTGGAGCTTTACCAAATTGCTTCATAATTGCAGTATATTGTCCCATCTCTCGTGCATTTCTGCAAATATATAATAAGTTGATTTTGAAGCACAGGCAAGACAGTAATTACGAAAGAGTGATACTTATGTTAGGATGTTAGGAGCAGGTGTTTGTCATCCAGATCCATTGTTCTGGAGATTTCGTCTCTTTCTGGAATCAAATTGTTAATAGTGGAAAGTGTTAAGCAGTACTGCAGGAATCTCCCCAACACACAATATTCAAGTATTGGTCTGCCCAATCCGTAAGAGAAAAAGTAGACATCGCTTAACGTATATCATTGAAGTACACGCTCAGCAAAACCGTCACAGGTGCCACCCCATCCTTTTAGTCGTTGAATACTGCAAGCTCTAGTAATTGTTGCAGGCACTTTATAGGAACTATACTGAACCGCAAGAGAAACACAAGTCGGTTTTCAAAAATCTTACACTGCTATCTTGGGTAATTAATTGAAAAAACAACAGACACATGATTGTTGATGAAATGGTTCATGATTTCTGATGGAAAATTCATGTCTGTTAACAAAAGCCTCAAGTGTAAGCACAGCACCCATAAACAGTAAAAATGACAAAACAGAGTCTCGTAATCACTAACGTTTGTGACCGCCATTGCTGTCGACACAGGCAGTACAGCGACGTCTCATCGAGTCAACACGTCTCTGGAAGAAGGCTTGTGGCAGTTGATTCCATTCACTTGTCAACCGTGCTTCCAAATCCCTCAGGTTTTGAGGTGGACCAGCTGTTTCCATTCTTCTTCCAATTTTGTCCCGCACGTGTACTATCGGTGCCATATCGGGGGATAGAGAGGGCCAGGGCAGCATAGGAATGTTCTTTGCTCTCAGAAAGTCCATGGAGACCCGTGCCGTGTGAGGACGAGCATTGTCTTGCTGGAAGATTTGGAGCGGACGCTGTGCTTGGAAAAAGGGTACAACGTGTTGTTGGAGAACTTGATCTCCGTAAATGACAGCAGTCACACGTTGACGAAACACATGCAGAGGTGTTCTGTGGTTGTAGCTGAAGCCTCCCCAGACCATCAGACTTCCTCCTCCCCAGTGGTCACCCTCCACAACGCAGCAGTTGGCGTAACGTTCATTACGTCGTCTCCATACACGTACTCGGCAGTCGGCGTGAGACATGTTGAACCTGCATTCGTCAGAAAACAGCACTTGCTGCCATTGTTGACGTCGACATCGTTGATGTTATCTCGCCCACTGCATGCGTTGTTGGCGGTGACGTTGCGTTAAAATCGGCCCGACGTAAGGACGTCAACATCTGATCCCTGCTGTCGTCATGTGCAGAGATGTGGTGACGTGGTCCTTGGATGGTTGAAGCCGTTTGCGCCGCTCTTTGTTGTCGGTTACAAAGATGAGTAACCCGGATGTGGCGATCTGGCGTTGTTACTCTCGGCCGTCCAAATCTTGGTCGGTCCTGAACATTTCCCGTCTGTTGATGCCTTGCCGAGAGCCTTGTGATTGTCGCAATGTGACACTGGAAGTGCCTGGCCACCGCAGTTGCTGTGGATCCGGTCTGCAACATCCCAATGGCGATCCCTCTTTGCTGTTGAGTTAGACGTGGCATCTTTTCTCAGCGATCTCCCATTGCATTTGGTAATGTGCGATGTTTCTGAATGGCGCCCCTTATAAAGGGCCCATCAAGCACGAAAAGCACACGTTTTGTGAGCAGCACGAAAATGTCATGCAAAAAGCAAAAATGCATCACTAAGGTCGCGTTTGAGCAATTTCACCAAGAAAATACTGAAACAACATTAAAGTCGTCGTGGGGACCGTTGTTTGATAATAGTTTAATATGCTTTACTGCGAGAAAAGTATTGATCGGAATATTTGCAATAAAGTGAACTTGCGTTTCTTTTGCGGTTCAGAATATTTTCTTAGTTCGTAACGAAATAGCTATTCCCGCGAGCGACTCAAAACGTATACTGTTTAAACAACGTAAATTGTTTGCTTCCAAGAACGTGTCCTGTCTTGCGTCAAGACTCACTATCCACCCCCACCCCACTATACACCCTATACAGATGCATCCCCAACTCTTACGGTTGTATGTATTGTTAAGGACCATCCCATTTCAGACACTTATATCTTCTTCACTGGTGTTCATTACAATGTCAGGTGTTGTGCAAGGTGTTGTGACGGACAATAACAGACTATAAAACTACAAAAGAGCAGGTCGTTCGTTCATATTTGACCCGGAAACCGGTTATCTATCCAGTTAACTGATATTACGAAAACAACTTTCGTAATTTCAACAGCTGTCCGCTACTTTGACTGGCAATCAACGAACCTAACCACACGATTCATGAAGTCACTGGTGATCACAGCATTGGGGTCTCTGGTTAGTGTGTAGTCTATACTGACAACACATGACATATATCTACACCTACATATGTACACCTGTACAGTGAAGAAACAATCTGACCTGTGTATATGGCCAAGTATTGGTAACCAGAATAACTGACATTATTTACATCATAAGGAATTCCCAACGTATTTCACTGTACCTACAATCTTACACGGTGTGGCCTTTCATTCCATGACTATACCTACAGAGTAATGAAACCATGTCCCTATCTAACCTCGCAATATTCCAGCAATACCAGGGTGGGCGACACCAGAAATGGGCCTCTCAGATTTTGGGGAATCGAACCCTGGTCTTCAGCGTGACGAAAAAACCGATAACCACTAGGCTATCTCACCGCCCCTCAATTCAGTAGCAAAAAGATGAACTAGAGTGAAATTTAATTGAATTCCGAAACTTGAAACAGAGCAAATCATACTGTTGATCCAATAAAATGATGACTTATCATACTGATGTAGTATCACTCTTTGTTGTCGTATACTCCAGTTTGTTTACAGAGGCATACAGTTCATTAACACATGTTTGATCATCTTCTGGGACAATCTTCTGTACAATGACACCTATCTCCTTCTTAAGCCTATCTGCAGATGGTGCAGATAATTCAACAGATTCATCCTTTGGTGGCCAAGGAGATGTGTGTTCAACGTTAGTGACGACATCTCCGACACTAGCATTACCTCCTGCATCGATCACATCTACCTTGTGGGATCCACCTGGACCTGATGGTGGTCGGATAGAGTTATTCACTTCCACGGCAGCATAAGCAGCACTTGTGGGTTGCCCCACAGTTATGTATGGAGGCGAACAAGATTGAACTGACGAGCGTGGTTTAATTCCATTTACCTTTCTCTTAACGACAAACACGATGACGATGGCGACGACGACGACGATTAGAACCAGGCTGCCAACTACAGAAGCAGAAATGATTAGCACTGAGGATGTCGCTACTTGGTCCAGTGGGTTTCTTTCTGTAACATAGGGGAAGTTTAAGCTAGAGTATGATATATAATTTCAATTAGACCCAAAAGTGATATGAGATGAAATGTGAACGAGGTTGTGGCTCTGTAAAATGTCACATCAATTTATGATCAACACGACGACAGCAATTCACAGCAATGTTTAAGAGGTACAAATAACTGCTATATACAGCCGTCACCCGCCGCCACCCGCCGCAACCGTCGCATGCAAAAATGTGGGACACGCGACCGTGCAGTCGGTAGAAAGAAGGCAAGAGATTGTGTAAACGGCAATGTAATAAATATGCATTTTTTTGTAAATGGACAACGATTGATATGATACATGAAAGTGAATTGTTGGAATTAAAGTCACGTCATGAAAATACATTTGCTTTACTAAGACACCCATCCGCAGTGAAAAGCCAACGTTGTGTCCTAATGTTGCGAGGATATGTTGAGTCAGATGACTGTGTGTGTTACTCATACTCAATAAATACAGTCATAGTACTGGAGCATAGAACAGTTTTGAGCCTACAATACTTCTGGTATGTGCAAGGTAAAAAAATAACTGTTTGATAATTGAAAATGGATTATATCACTCACATAAACATAAAATTGGCATGTGCGTGTGAATGATATACACTCTTTTTCAATATGATGCAGTTGTGTTTATAATGCACAATGGACACAATGTGTGAAGCCCACCTCTTGTCCGATATATTGCTGGGATGTAACTACACGCGACGTTTATAGGATCATAAACGCGCTTCCCCTTTCATATGAAGTTTATGTCCCGAGTAAAATAATTTCCCGAGTGAAATAATTCTGGTTTGCCACGAGCTTTAGCGAGTGGCAAACCAAAAATATTTCACGAGGGACATAAACTTCATATGAAAGGGGAACGAGTTTTGTTTTGTATCCTATTTATTACCCACGTTCTAAAGTGAAAATATCGTTAAAATAAAGCAATACTTTTGTTTCCTATATAGAACCATGTAACGCGGATTAATACATCATATTGGTGATTGGAATGTCAACCGCTTCACTCCAGGAAAACGTACGCTGCGTAAAGGCAATGTATTTCGTATACGGCGCCAAATCACAAGAAAATATACAAATTAAGACAGAATCAAGTCGTAATGAAAATCTAATTCTCTTCAGTTGAGGATTTGTTTTCAAAAGCAATAATATCATTCATCAAAACACTTGTGAAGTGTAAATTTTGAACTTGACTACGTGACCTAAATCTTGCCTGAACGTCAGTCGGCCATCACTGTCGGGCTTGTCGTCATGTTGAGAAGTGTTCCTTAAGAAAAGATTCTAGGGAGAATTTATTTAGGAACGGCAAACTCAACAGCAAAGATGAATGTGAATATCAGGGAACTGTATGTCTCAAATAGTTGAGCTTAATGTTCTTCATCGGAGGACGAGTTACTGTGAATAATTCGGCGACACTTTGCGCAGGATGCCAGTGACGCCTTCTCACATTGAATTCCCACGTGTCGAGATTCGGTGTTTATGTTGAAGACTCCACCGAAAATTGGGCCTGAAAACACAACCTACAACCTCGAACGAAGACGATTTCAAGCCAATTGTGTTCAGATTCTGGGAAGTGCTTTTGGCCCCTACATAAGAAACCACGGGAGGCATGGCAGTGACAATATGGGAGGACGCGAATGGATGCGCCTGACAGTGACAATGATAGAGATACAAGAGCGCCGCTCGTCTTTTGATGTTGTGCAACCCTTTTACTGTGCAGCCCTGACAACATACACGCAGAAGGTATTCAATCTCTTGATAACATTCACAACTCTTCCAACCAGTTGTCCGTCAATTTTGACCAAATCAATAACTTTTACGGGCGACGCCATATTTGTTTACACTCATGAGAGGCCTACTAGATGTATTTGTTTTACGTATTTTTATAGATTGTTTTAGTTTCGTTTTTATTACAGAAACTTGAATTATCATAGAATTGAAAATCATGCTAGTAACCACAATAAATTAAATAACTTTTATCAATTCCATAGGAGTGTTTTCGTTTTACATGCTCTCGGGTGTGAAAACGTGAATGAAAATCATGAATGGAATGAGTGATGAAAGTAGTACCTGTAATGTCAAAGTTCACGTATTAGCCAATCAAATCACTCGAAGGTGTTATGAAACACATTCGAAGTACCACGTGGGTAATAAAAAGCTTTACACAACCACTGACAATATGGCAATACACTTACACGATAGTGTTCATAGGAACGACAAACAATAAATTGACGATGTATTTATTCTGAGGGGTTCACACATATCTTGATCGACGTACCATAGGCGTATGGAATGAAATATTTACAAGGGGTTGCTGTATCGATAGTTCCAGTTTATTATTCATGAATGGCAAACTCAGCATATAGATGAAAGGCAAGATGCAAGGATATACTTCATATGGAATACAATTAAGAGCAAACCAAATAGTGACAGGATAGTGGTTTTCGGATCCCTCACTCAAGATACACACATTACTCACTGTTGTTGAGTCGGGTCACACCGCCGCAGCTGAGATTCCAGTGTTGGACTTGACAGTTGAATACCAACCTTATCCCACCCAAGTGTGTTTCAGTCACATTGAATGTTATTGGTGAAAGACCTTGGTCACCAACATGTAGTAATTGCGAGACGTCACCTGTCTGCAGTGTGAAGTTTGATCTGTAGGAGCCTTGTATATCGTAATACGCAGTAATGTCCACGGTGAGTCTCACTTCCTCATGCAGGGTTAGAAGCTCTGTGTCCTTGTCACTGGTGATGTCGCATTTTGGTTTCTTTGGTGCTGTTAAATGAAAGGGCTAAACTAAGAAGCCTAGATAGTATAATATTGACGTTCAGTATATGTTTCTATAAGGATGTACACATAAAATCATATATTTATGGATATTTACTACCCATCAATCACAAGATTAGTCTCACTATATATGCCTAAACACACTACTATACATATAGAGATCATGTTGCATATGATACAGGTACTGAAGATGTGACGCTCGCTAAGAACAAAAGTAACTTAACACCTAAAGCTGGTAAAAGTAAGGCCCTTGATAAAGTCATGGAGCAATTTAAGGAACTGCCTTTCACATAGCCTTCTTATTACGGTAGATCTAAGATTTCGAGTATAGAACAGGAAGTCTTAAACTCATTCTCCAAAAATGACTACATTGTGATTAAACAGTCCGATAAAGAGGGCACCACAGTTTTTATTGACTAGACATTCTTACACATGGTATACATTATGCTTCCAGAAAGCTCGAAAAAAACCCAGTAATGTTAAATCTTTAAAAAATAGATGATTCCTGTTCCAGTAAAAAGAAGAAGATTACTTGTTTAATTTCGAATCGAAGGAAAGTGACGACTGTAGACTTCGTAAAATTCACAAAAGTGCGGTTATACGCTCAGGATGTAAAAATCTATCACCCCATCTGCGAATGATTTAAAATTACGACCTATTATTGTGGGGCCACAATGTCCAACACATAGGTAAAGCAATTCTGAAGATATACACTCTCTCAAAAAAAGAAACGCATGAACATACATCTGGGAACAAAATAGCTGTAATTTGAATGACAGCAGCACAGTAAACCACACAGATATCAAACGTGGATGATGAGGGTCATTGGGAAGCTGCAGCAAATGAATGTACGTTTGTGTCACCACAACGCCAACGCTGCACCGGAACTGGCTTTAACGTCAGTGCCGGTTGTGACCTCCGTTTGCGTGGCATCTCCTGGGCATAGACGGAATAAGTGTTCAGATCCGCGCCCAGGGTATTTTAGTCCATTCATCCTGTAATGCTTGCCATAGTTTGTGAAGCGTCTGGCGTCGTTAAAGCCGTCGATCAAGATAATCCCATGGGTGTTCGATTGGGTTTAAAATCTGGGGATACAGAGAGCCATGGAAGCACTGTTATGTTCTGGATGGTGAAGACCTTCATTGTGGTGTGTACTGTATGAGGTGTGGTATTATCCTGCTGAAAAATTTATATCTGTTCGTAAACGGGAAGGATTTTATCTCTGTAATGAATGGCCGTTAGAGTTCCCTCTATAAGCACTTAGTCAGTTCTTTGGGTTATAAGAAATATCGCCCACACCGTTGCACTTCCTCATCCAAATCTGTCAACCTACGTGTTTATGATTACTGTTTGTACCAGGTGATATGTTTTGGTGACTGATTCCTCATTTAAACATATATTCAACATAATTTGCTGTCACAATATTTTTTATGGTTTGACTTGGATTAAAGTACGTTGAAAAATTACCCGCTCGTTTCTTTTTTCACCCAACACGTCAAAACCTATTTATGGGGTAATACTGATTTCATCAATAGTCTCCCCAAATCAGTAGAGGAGGGTACAGATTTGGTAAGTTTTGTTGTTAATCTCTACTCCAATAGTCCACATGATCTAGGTGTATAAGCTATGAGCTATTGACTATAAAAAGATCCGTTTGTGATTCCAGATCGAATACCTAAATAATTCATTACCGAAAGAATAAAGCTCATCCTGAGCAATAACGCGTTTCGTTTTGATGGTTCCCATTAGAAACAAGTTAATGGTACTGCACAAATACGGCTCCTACCTGTGCAACCCTTGTTCTAGGACACTTAGAGGAAATATATTCTAAAATAAACGAAATATTTGGTGAACTATTTCATTTCAACATCAATGAAGAGGTTCATAGATAACGGATTTATTCTCTGGAAACGAAGTGAAAACGATTTGGAATTTGATTTCCAACATGCTACAAAATTTACACCCCAGTTTCTCTTTTACCAGATACTTAAACAGTAAGCATCTTCCTTTCCTTGGTGTACATGGTTCAATATCAAACAACATTGTAGAAAAGGATATACATTATATAGTAATAGATTCAGAACAGTATCTAGACTACAATTAATGTCACCCACGCCACACAACAGTGTCCTGTACACTTTAACGCGAAGAAAATGCACCATAGTTTCAAATGCGGACCGTGTAGACTTCAGGCTAAATTAATGAAAAGATTTACTTTTACAAAGAAACTACGAGGCAAGAAGTTAAAGGTGCTATAGTTAAAGCAGAATAACCGAACAGGAGTGAACTGCTAAACTTCAAAGAATAATTCATGAAAATGTCCTTGCATTTGTATCCACCTTCAACCCTCGAAATCCTTAACTATTTACCAAAGTTTGTGAAACTCGCCTGCCCTTACAAGAAATCGACATTTTAAAAGATAAACTATCACAGGTAAAGTTAATTAAAAGAAACGGACAGGGTAAGATTATCAAGCAAATTTAACGATGGCAAAGTTTGCAAAAGCCTTGTCAAGAAAACATAATCTGACACTATGGGCGAGAGACCAAATCGTGGTACATGCCAATATCTAATAGAGCGAAATGTATGCCAGTTCAAGACTGATCAGACCTCCGAAATACAAGAAAGTATGACATGAGCATCTCAGTCTGAGTAAGATGAACTGCATGAGGTTCATGCATCAAGTTGCTAAAACGCATGTGCAGATATCATGCATGTAAAGAGCTGCGTTTTGGTGTTAGGTTTTATTGAGAATTTGCCATTGTTAACAGTTTTTCATCATTTACTGAACTCATGACAATAATCTTTTCGCCATTCAGAATTTGTTTTACAATACATCAGTCCGTGTTTTAACAGTAACTTTAAATAGAACGGAATGTTTTGCAAAATCCAGTTTAGAACAGTTGACTGAAGTAAAAGACTAAAACTAAACTTTTGATTGGTACTGTATCATTTTCAGTAGATATACAATTTTATACATCATATTTGGAAGCGTATGCACTTAGTTATATGCTTCATTTGGATGCGGTAAAACTAACCGAATTTAGTCACCCCAGCACACTCTATACTCCACTGACTGCTGTCACATCTAAACACCAGTCCTACTTTGCCCAGATGGGAGTCCGTCACATTTAGTGTTACTGATGAGGTGTTATCCGTGACACTTGGTACAGAGTCAGCTTCCATCAACAGGGTTGTTACATTTCCGGTCTGGAGGGAGATGTTGTGAGCGGTGGAGCAGTAGTAGTCTCGTACGTCCACCGTGAGGGACAGATTCTGGTACTGGACAAGTGAGTTAGTGTTCTGCTTACTGACGATACTGCAAGTTGGTGTATCTGAAACATTCAATCTTTAGAATGATACCATCGTTTGAATAAATGAAAGTAGAGTAAACAGATTAAATCTTTCTTTGACATGTCTCACGCTGCAAGGGTCATTAAGATTTATACTGACGTTATAGCCGCAAACTGAATGTTATTTTACGGGTTACCTAAATATACCGTTCCACACCTTTTTTGAAAACAGGCACACAAATGACATAAATAAACGAAATAGAAAATCTCTCATAAATTGACACAACGCTAACATTGACTAAGAGGACAAAACTGTGTGTTAAGAATAACGAGCGTGATCTCAAAACACAGAGCTCAGATTTGACGGATGTAAGGAGCAAATGTTCATGATCCATACAAACCATTGGCGTCATCTCAACAGTCGGAAATGTGAAACTGAAGCATACTCACTGACAACTGTCAAAATACACTTGTCGACATTCTGAATACCAAAAGCACATGACCATTCTCCCGCATCTGTTGTTTCTACACGAGAAATATTGAGGACTGTGTGAGTAGCATTGATTCCAGACGCTGATACATTTCGAGTGTCGCATGATCCACCTGACAGTGCACATCTAGCAACGGTATTTCCACTTGGGTTAGTATACACGTGTACACTACTTTCCCCTGCACAGATCAGTTGTCCAAAAAACCCGAGATAGTTGGAATCTGAGCAGATGAGTAACGAAGAAACTGTGGAGAATATTTCAAAAGTGTGAGTTAGTGATTGTTTGTTAACTCCTTTGGAATTACTCAAGTGTCGTAAACACAAAATAACATTTGCATCGATTTTCATATAAAGTGACTCGCTAAAATGTCATTTACTGAAATGATTTCCCTAAATGTGTTGAACTCACCGCAAAGTGATTGTGTCAGCAACAGGACTGTCTTGGGCACCGTTGTCATCCTGGGAGTGGAAAATGCACAAACTAGTCCAGTGAACTATTAAATACATATCATATAGACTCGTTGTGGATGTCAACATCTAAGAAATAAGGAACACCATGTTTTGTGTAAATCCTTCATTACCTGATAATTAAAAGAGCCGGGTAAATGAGCATGAATTTACTCCGAAATACTGTGTTCCTTGTGATAATGGAGACATGAAAAGTTCGTCTTTTGTGACTTGTGTCCTTGTATCTTTCAAACACTCTGAGAAAAGTGTGCATTAAATACTGGACGTTACCACAAAATTACAAAGGTTACTGTGCTAAAAAGTCACCAACACTCCACAAAGTTATACACCCAAAAGCAAATCGTGGGTGTGGAGATACAGCAGCATTAACATTCACTCAAGATCATTTATTTAGTGCACCCCCGACCCCGACCCACCCCACCTCAAATAAATTTATGTAATAAAACAGGAGAGGATCAAGTGGATCGTCTTCAATATCACACATAGTTTGTCACAATACATAAAGGGCAGTGAAACGTCATGGACATGACGTGCGTTGTGCCAAGCAAATAAAATATCGTTACAATCCACAATACTAGCAAATACTTCAGTAGGCAATTCTTTACACGATTTGTGCATATCTACAATCAAAAGGGCTCATCACCTGCAACAATGTGTACGTAAAGGCTGGTATGTACGCAATGGATGGGTATGTGCGGTCACTCTGCAAGTCGAGTGGTCCTACCAAACATTCTCTGCTTACTACGTTGGGAAATCAAAATGATAGTTTTGCACTAAGTGAGTCAAATCCTATTTCTGACATGTAGACGATAACTGATGACAGAGTGAATGGGGTCAGTTGTGTGATGTTCCAGTGTAATTTGACATTTTAATGGTCCTCTATGATAGGAACTTTCCTGTTACAAAAGTCTGTTTTCAGTGTGACCTAGTGCTTGATATGTGCCTTGCCATAAATATGTCTGTCCTTTCACCACACAAGTAAATTAGTTTGTAGATTTTGAAAAGGAAACAACACGTCACAATTTAATTCTGGACTCACAATAGTCCAGAAACTCTCCGCACTGTGGCCGCTCTCTCACAAGACATTTGGCAAAAATAAACATGCAGCTATTATGAATATGTGCTAAGGATGAAAAATTGAAAATAAATTTTTTCGAAAACTGAAAATTTAAACTCGCTCGCGAGAGTGTTTAATTTCGTCCAGAATAAATGTTTTGGAGGTTGTAAATGAATGAAAAAATGTTAATAAGTATCATGACTCAAATTTCAGCTCGATTTGACTTCACTCCGCTAACTGACAGCGATTTTAAAAAA
The DNA here is from genome assembly GCF_037392515.1 of Haliotis asinina. Classification (NCBI taxonomy): domain Eukaryota; kingdom Metazoa; phylum Mollusca; class Gastropoda; order Lepetellida; family Haliotidae; genus Haliotis; species Haliotis asinina. Next base: position 9,289,882 of record NC_090280.1, read on the forward strand.
TCTCGCCCATGGGTGCAAAACATATTGGCCCATGGACGAGAATATTTCATTCACTGAAAATACATGGGTTTTTTTCATGTTTTGCAGTATGTAAATAAATGTAAGTATATTTGTTCGTGTCGTGACACGAAAATAAGCTTATTGTGACTTAATTCTGATAATTTAGAGCCATTTAAAAATAGCATTTGGCCCATGGGTGAGAATATTCACTTTTACTCAAATTACATCTTTTTGCATGTTTTAGGGGTTGTAAATGAGTGAAAGTATGTTCATAAGTATCATAATACAAATTTCAACTTATATTGACTTAATTCCGTTAATTTAGAGCGATTTTCAAAAAAATCTCGCCCATGGGTGAAGAACATTTTCGCCCATGGGCGAGAACATTGCATTTTACCCCAAATATATCTTTTCACGTGTTTCGGAGGATGTAAATTAATGAAAGTACATTTATCAACATCATGACAGAAATTTCAACTCATTTGACTTAATTCCGCTAACTGAGAGCGATTTTAAAAACTCTCGCCCATGGGCGAAAAACATTTTGGCCCATGGGCGAGAAAATATTTTTTTCACTCAAAATAGATCCTTTTACATGTTTTGCAGTTTGTAAATAAATGCAAGCATATTTTTTAGTATCATGACACGACATCCAACTCATTTTGACTTCATTCTGCTAATTTAGAGCGATTTAAAAACAATCTCGCCCATGGGCGAGAATATTTCCTTTCACTCCAAATAAATTTTTTCCAATGTTTTGAAGGATGTAAATGAATGAAAGTGGCTTTACAAGTATCATGACACAAAATTCAACTGATCTGATTTATTTTTGCGAATTCAGGGGGATTTTAAAAAATGTGCGAGAATAATTACTTTTACTCAAAATACATCTTTTCCTGTGGTTTGGAGGTTGTAAATGAATGAGGATATATTTATAAGTATCATGGCACAAAATTCAACTCATTTTGACTTAATTCCGCTAACTACAAGAATCTGCACTTCCACTCTAAATACGTAGGGTTCTTTTTATTGTTTTAGAGGTTGTAAATGAATGAAAGTGTGTTTATAAGTATCACTCCTGTCTTAATTCGACTAACCTCGCTCGTGGACGAAAATCTTTTCATTTGCTTGTTTTCTTTATTTTGCAAGCATATGGTTGACATTCAGATGAAATTATAATGACAAATAATTTCAGTTAAATTTAGTGAGTTTAGTTCTATGTCGCACTCAGCAATATTCCAACAACATGGCGGCGGTTTCTAGATAAACCATTTATCGACCAGACAGTCCAGTGATCAACAGCATGACCATCGACCTGCACAATCAGGAACCGATGACATGTGGCAATCAAGTTAGCGAATCTGACCACCCGATCCCGTTAATCGCCTCTTACGACAAGCATAGTCACCTTTTTTGGCAAGCATTGCTATGAAATTGAAGTTATTTGTGAAAGTCCTTACTCCAGTGACACAAAGACTATGCTGGGACACATTAATAAACAGCGTTGTGAGATCTTTAAGCTGTTTTGAAATATGTCTTGTCAATCCCACTGAGATTCGCCAATAACCACGTAAACATAGAATATATAGTCGGTGCTCCTTCAGAACGAATAAGTAATTAAGGATCCCCAACTGGGGTAATTAAGTAAACAACTCAAAATACTGTCACTTTCTGCCCAGGACATCACGCGTCACCAGTCGTGAGCTAATGACCTTGTAAAACCCCTCACAAAGGGAAACATAAAGCACCAAAACTGTATTTCTTTCTAGGTGACACACGGTATGTTGTCAAAATTTTCGTTGTTCAATACATTCTATAGTGGGCAAAACCTTACGCTTGGAAAGTGTATCTACCCAGTAGTGTTAAGTTTAGCATGTTTCGTTTTAATATTGTGGGATACACTTTTAGTAATTCTCGTTTGCCCGTTCTTCGACCGAGGTTTTATGGGGTATTCTCCTATTTGTCAGACCAGGGACAATCTACAACAGTGATAGGTCACTCGCTTGCTTTCTTTACCATTTGTACCAATTAACATGTTCCTCGTCATGCTCCAGCGCACACAGTGACTTGGTTCGTTTCAAGCGCAACTTCGGCTGCGTTTAACAATTTCGGCTGCGTTTGACAGTACTTCAGCCAGTTTACTGTATCAGTCGAAATCTTACAGTGAATGAATGAATGAATGAATGAATGAATGAATTATAATAAGAAATAAGAGCAAGATGTATATGTGAATGAATGAAAGAAATAATAAAAGAAAGAAGTACATATGTGAATGAATGAAAGAATAAATGATACACCACGGCCATCCCTTCCTAAACATGCTAAATAATGCAAAACTATCGCTAGATCACATGTGTTTACATCAGCTAATAATAGTCTCCCTTGTCAGACATAACAATTTTCAGACAGGTTTAAACAACAAACTATCTGCTTGACTGCACAGCTGCCTGTTGACGTAGTATACCCACCTCACCTAATTTTCCTGCGTAATCTTCATCTACATCACCATAAGCAGAGAGCACAGAAGACCGAATATCTGTAACCACTGAACCGTGGCGTCTCACTTGAACAAGCTAAGTTCCCAAGTGCGGGTGTCCTTCTCTACCTTTTCCATTAATCTTTAAAACATCTAACAAGCTCAACGCATGCAACTTCTCACTAAAATGTGATGTTATACATATGATAAAAGTAATTTTTAGGTATTATTCAGTTGATAAATTATCATTTTACGATGCATATATGTATGACATGCTGGACGGGTATTGGGCATTTTGTGATAATTTACCATTACCATTTTCATAATGCATAAAAAAGACATTCATTAATCTATCACTGAGTTTTTTCATTCTTTCACTCCAATACGGTCGCTAAATCCCCTCTGATCATAGTATATGGACTCTCCCATACCCAATTCACCTAATCCCGAGAAATCAACCAGGCATGAGTGAGTGAGTGAGTGAGTGAGTGAGTTAGTATTTAACGTCACATCGGCAGTATTGCAGCCATATCGTGACGAGAACGATTAATTATAAAAATACAAATGAATTACTAGCACGGACATTGTAAAACCCTGTCAACGAAGGACAGTAAAACTGACTAGAATATCACAGAATAGAATATAAAACTAGTGAATAGACCTAAAACAATCTATCTATAGAGGACAGTACAATATAAAAATTAGCTATAGGTTGCCAACAACTGAAGGTAGATCACCATACTAAGGACCATGGGGACTTACAGTACATTTGCTACCTGCATGGACCCTAGTTGGATTTACATCATCCCTTCAGCTGTTAGCAATTTAGACAAATCTAGCCATAAAGTAAAAACACACTTATTCTACGATTAAAAGCTGGAAAACTGAAATTTACGTCAAATGTTTTTGGACTTATGTACCCTCTCAGGAGGACAATTATTTTACGGTACTTCAACCCCCTTTGAGGGTACAGCCTCTAACGATTTGAGTTACTAATTTAATCTTCCAATTTTAAAATATTTATCTATTTACAGTTCGGTTAACAAATTTAATTCCTTTAAAAATGCAATAATTAAATGAGGACTAACACTGTTAAAAAGATCCTTCACAGTATGTGAATTAAAATACTGATCCCTTGTGATGGAATACTCAACACAGTCAAGCAAGATATGCTTGACTGTGATTCTTTCATCACAAGGGATGCAGAACGGAGGATCCTCACCTTTCAAAAGGTATTCATGTGTATATCTGGTGTGGCCAATACGACATCGCCGCATGATGACCTCTTCACGTCTGGACTGACAACCCAAGTAGGTGTAACCAATATACGGTTTTATTGCATGTAATTTATTTATGCCCACTTGGGTGTCCCACTTCTTCTGCATCAGATCACGGATGTAAGTTCTAATGCTGGCTTTATAATCTGAGTATGGAATAAGAAGTGGTGTCACAGATTTGTTGAGTGCTGCCTTGGCAGCAAGATCGGCCATTGCGTTACCGGAAATACCTACGTGGCTGGGTAACCAACATAAGACGATGTCGTATTGGCCAGTGGCAAGATTATTATACAATTCAATAATTTCTATTAAAAGTGGATGTTTACAAGAGATATTTTTAATAGCCTGAAGGCAAGAAAGAGAGTCGGAATATATTATATATTGTTTACGTTTAGGGTGTCTTTGAATATATTTAAGAGCTGTTAGTATGGCGTTAGCTTCAGCTGTAAAAATAGAACTGTTATCTGGTAATCGAGAAGATATTGTTCTGGATCCAATGACAGTGGCACAAGCCACTGCGCCACCATCCTTGGACCCATCTGTAAATAAGGATTTATAATTGCTATATTTATGTTTCATTTGATTATATTCTTGTTTATACTGTAATTCATTCGTTTCTGATTTTTTAAAAGTCGTTAATGTTAAGTCAACTTGTGGCCTAACCAACTGCCAAGGAGGAGAAGAAAGAAGACGGGAAGGAGCTATGTTTTCCAGCTCAATACTGGCAGCAGAAATAAGTGGTTTTATTCTTAAACCAAGAGGCGGAACAAGAGAAGATTTCTTTTTGTATAAATCCTCATACAGGGGATTGAAAACACAGTTATATGCAGGGTTAGACTCATTTGAATATAGTTTTGTTACATACTGTAAAGCTAATTTTATACGTCGCTGCTCAAGAGATGGTTCGTCAGCCTCGACATACAGGCTGTCAACAGGTGAAGTTCTAAAGGAGCCAAGACAAAGTCTTAGACCTTGATGATGGACTGAATCTAATAGTTTTAAGTTGCTTTTGCAGGCTCCACCATAAACAATGGAGCCATAATCGAGTTTCGAACGCACGAGAGATCGATATAGATGGAGAAGGGTAGTTTGATCCCCTCCCCATTTTGAATTTGAAACCACTTTCAACAAGTCAAGTGCTTTCAGGCATTTAGTTTTAAGTGATTTAATATGCGGTAAAAACGTTAAGTGTGAGTCAAAAATGAGACCCAAGAACTTAGCTTCCTTCACAACTTTAATTGGTGTGCCATCTAGAGATAGTTCAGGGTCTTTATGTGGTTTATATTTACGACAAAAATGTATACAATTAGTTTTCGATTTAGAAAATTTAAAGCCGTTTTCTAGACACCATTTATTAATCTTGTTTAAACACAACTGTAGTTGTCGTTCAATGGTATTCATATTTTTACCACGACAAGAAATATTAAAATCATCCACAAATAACGATCCATCAATTGAATCGTTTAAAACTTTTGATAAACTGTTTATCTTTATACTAAAAAGTGTGACTGACAAAATACTGCCCTGTGGAACTCCCTGATCCTGATTGTAATGATCAGACAGGGTAGAGCCCACACGGACCTGGAATTGTCTGTCATTTAAAAAGTTGGCAATAAATTCAGGCAAACGACCACGCAACCCGAAGTCATGTAAATCTCGTAAAATGCCATATTTCCAAGTAGTGTCATATGCTTTTTCAAGATCAAAAAAGATAGACACAGCGTGTTGTTTGTTAATCAGTGCGTTTTTTACAAATGATTCTAAACGCACTAAGTGATCGACAGTACTTCTGTTTTTCCGGAAACCACATTGTATATTTGTGATAAGGTTATTAGTTTCCAAATACCAAACAAGTCGATTATTTATCATGCGTTCCATGGTCTTGCAAACACAGCTTGTTAATGAAATCGGACGATAATTGGACGGATCCGTATGATCACGTCCAGGTTTAGGTATTGGTACTACTATGGCGTCACGCCAAGAAGGAGGAAAGTTACCCGATGTCCAAATATCATCAAAATTATTTAGGAGAGTTTCTAGGCAGGATTCTGGTAAGTGCTTCAGGAGTTGATAATGAATGTTATCAGCTCCTGTAGCAGTGTCATGAGCTTGATCAAGAGCAGTATGGAGTTCATGAATAGAAAACGTTTCATTATAATCTTCCCCATTATCAGAATTGAAATTAATAGTTTTCTTTTCTTGTTGTTTTTGATATTGCTGAAATTTAGGTAGATAATTAGAAGAGGAAGAATGTTTAGCGAGAGTTTCGCCCAGTTTATTTGCGATATCTTTTTTATCAGTAAGTAACTGATCTCCATGTTTAAGATGATGGACAGTAGATTTAGTACCTTTACCTTTAATTTTCTGGATCATGTTCCATACCTTGGACATAGGTGTCCGAGAATTTATTTTAGATACATAATTTTGCCAAGATTGGCGTTTGTTCTGTTTAAATGTACGCCGTGCTTTAGCATTTAAAATCTTAAATTTATTTAAATTATGCACCATAGGATGGCGACGGAAATAATGTTCTGCTTTTTTCCTTGCCTTCCTAGCTTGTTTGCATTCATCGCTGAACCATGGTTTTCGAATATGTGGAACTGCAGAGGACTTTGGTATACATTCATCAGCTATAGATTTCAGTTCATCAGAAAAGCATTTGATAGCGTCAGGAACAGTAATAAAATATTCAGGTTGAAGCTTCGCAGCACACAGCGTTTCATATAAAGGCCAATCAGCCTTTTTAAAATTCCATCTTGTTGATGGGGGCACATCAGATGGTGTTGTAGATTTTAGTATAGTAGGAAAATGGTCACTTCCACACAGGTCATTGTGGACTGACCATTCAAATTCGTTTAGTAAGTTGGAGTCAGTTAGTGACAAATCAAGAGCTGTATATGTTCCTGTGCCAGGATGTAAATATGTATTTGTACCATCATTGTATATACATAAATTATTATTCGAGATGAAATCTTCCAGAACCTGACCTTTTGTGTTTGTGGTCACACCACCCCAAAGAGGATTGTGCCCATTTAAATCACCCGTGAGTATACATGGTTTGGGTAATTGATCATAGAGAGTTTGTAGATCAGCCTGGAGAAGAGTCGATGAAGGTGGAATGTACAATGAACACAAAGTAAGAGTAACGTGCAAAGTAATTCGCACTGCAACTGCTTGAAGATTAGTTTTGAGAGTCACAGGGCTATGGATAACATCATGCCTTACAAGGATTGACGATCCTCCTGTGGCTTTATCGCCTGGTGGAGAAAAAGAATGAGACGCATTATAGTGACGAAGATTAAAATTATCCATCTGTTTTAAATATGTTTCTTGCAAGCAGAATGCTGCAGGTTTAAAGTCTTGGACTAACAGGTGTAGTTCATTCAGATTTGTTTTCAGTCCTCTGCAGTTCCATTGAATTATATGTGAAGAAATTATTTCTTCGGAGGGTTTATTGGGGATCTGCCCCTTGTTTTCCTTGAGGGCGACAAGCTATGTGCCCTAATTTGGATGTTTTCAGACACATCCATGTCCTCTAAAGATCCGAACTTATTATAAAGTTGGACTTTGTCATTCGAACCCTTTGAGGCTCTGCTACTTTGACATTTTTGTAAGTCATTTCTGGTTTTGATTTTAGTTTTAGTAAGATGTTTCCCACTATTTTGAGATTCATGTTTGGCTATGGATCGTGATGATGATGACGATGACGGTTCCTGAGACGACCGTGACTGAACTTGAACTAGTGTTTTTGGAAGGGATTCAGTAATGTGAATGAACTCAGCAGTCTGAGTGGACTGATTTGGTGAATATACTTCAGGTTTTTCTGTATCCACCCATGTCAGATCAGTTTGACACAGTGTTGATGAAGTGGACACGGCTGTTATGTGGCTGATAGTGGAGGGTGCTCTCGTAATTGAGGCATAAGATGCAACAGCGTCTGGTGTCGAAACAAGTTTCTTAGCTTCAGCAAAACTGATATTCTGTGTAAATTTAATTTTGTTCATCTCCATTTGTTGCTTCCAGATTGGACATTGTTTAGAAAAAGCAGAATGTGTCCCAGAGCAGTTGACGCATTTTTTAAGAGTGTTATTGCAGTCCTCAGTAACATGAGTTTTCTCACTACAATGAGCGCATGTTACTGAGTTAGTACAGTTAGTGACACCGTGCCCGTACCTTTGGCATTTGAAGCATCGCAGTGGATTGGGAATGTAAGTATCAACACTGATATTACAATATCCTGCTCTTACTGATTTTGGTATACTTGGAGAAGCGAAGTGGAAGAGATATGTGTTAGTTGGTTTTGTTTCTGAGTTTATCCGGGTTGTAAATCTTTTAACGAAAGACGATATCAAATTCAGTCATATCAGCGAACAATTGATCTCGGTCTCTGACAATCCCTTTGCTCGTATTCAGAGTCCTGTGTGGAGTAACTGCGACCTGAACTCCAACAAACAGCTCAGTTGACAACAGGTTGGTTGATTGCTGTCTCCTGCTACATTCTACAAGTAGGGAACCTGAACGCAGTCGTCTGATATTTCCTACCTCGCCTGCGATACCCTGTATACCTTTTGATACCGCAAACGGGTTTAATTTGATAGGTGACTTGTCAAGTGTCTCGATCACTAGGAATCGTGGCCAGTATTCCACGGTCGGATTGGACGGTCGTAGTTCATCATCATCATTGTCAAGTTGACGCTTGTTTCTTTTAATGGGGGTTGTGTAAGCCATAGTTAGTTTAATATGGTTCATCATCTGAGCTCCCCACCCACCACGGAGTATCACACGGACAATGCTAAAAACAAGTGGGCCTCCGACTTGCAGCACCAAGGATACTCAGATGATATACTCCAGCAGAAGAATTATAAATAATTGATCTACCAGATTGGCCCATGAGCCACCGCCTTCTGGGCATTAAGACTCTAGGCAAAATATGTATTTGTTAAAGCTTTAAATCAATAGAAATTTAGTGAAGTATTTGATCAATACCTTTATCAGGATCATTTATTTAAATCAAAACTGTGCAATGTCAAATACAATGCACATGGGCTTGGCATGACCAGCCGATTGGTTGAACCGGGCCCATTCAACCACCCGTCTAGGCGAAGTCAGGGCCAAAGTGGTGTATTGAGCAACAGGAACACGGTTGCAGGCCCCTATTGCCCTCAACCACCAGGATCCCTTTCTCCGCCGACACAGGGCCGCAACCCACGGCAAACGGGTTGGTGGACCAAAGATCCCCCCGGGTCCACTACGGGGGTGATGGCGAGCTCTTGGCGTTACCCAGCACCCACCACGAGGAGGTGGCTCGCCACGGGTGCCACCAGGCATGACATACCCACATCACCTAATTAATTTTCTGTACCTATCGATCAAAAAATACATAACATGGGAGGACACACTGTTCACTAATGGGAGTGAGCCTTGTAGGGAGTACCCTCACTCTCACAAACCAACCGACTGGGGAGAAGCTGCCGTATTTACCGGGGATTCTTCTGGCTTTGCTAAATAAATCATGCATAAACATGTAAAATATTTTGCTTTGATTGTGTAACTACCCACATTAGGACATTGAGACCATTCTGATTTATCGAGTAAAATACGATTGTATGGTTAAGAGTTTGAATCTTGGCATATCTTACCGGTTTTGCTACTTTTGCACTCTACCTTTTTACCTGGGGCGAGCATGTTTTATGTTTTTTAGTATTTCATCTATTTGTTTAGATTTATTTGTTTTATAACTGTAAATTTATTCTGACGTTTGACGGGGTTTGTGTAGTTATCATGTATGTTATGTAATTATATTATTGGTATGGAGTGGCATTGATATGCATGATTATGCTTGCCAATCCAGTCACGATTACTTAAAGAGATTAGTTTAAACTATAAATTAACGTATCCATACTGTTAATGTGTAATCTTTATATTGGGCTATGAGGAATATGTAAAATATTCAAGAATGATTTTGCGTTTACTTTTCTATCTTTTTATATATTTTCGCTTTTTTTTGCTACAGTCGAAAAGATTTACCGTGGCTTCGTTGTGTACAGGTCCATGGTTGTGGTCTCTAAGTATGTTAGAAATTATGTTGATCTGCAGTCTTTCAAAATTCATTTTCACGAGATATTCTCCCTTTCTGCTACAAAAATATTCTCACAATGTACATATAGATGTCAAAGGTATCTTCCCGTAAAAAAAGCAGGAGGAAACGCAAAAGTATAGCAGCGTATTTGCCATAACTGAAGTTGTTAAAATGATAAAGAAAACTGTCATTTCCAACATTCACATTGCAAGCAATTTTATTAAGAAAATGAATAACTCATTACTAATGGAAGGGGTGAACTGAAAGTTCATTTTATTAACTAAAGTCACTGAGTGAACTCGCTAACATCGGTTCAATTACATTGGCACACGTGTCTTATTTCGTTTCCTAAAGAAACACATGTTATTTTGGGTTTTTTTAGAAAACCAGTGTCTAATCCGTTACAACAGCGCCGTTGTCACTACACCAAACGATTGTGACCTTGACCCAAAACAAAGGTTTAACTTACATAAATTAGACATCATTTACTTGAAAACGAGTTTAACACCTACGCCGAATTGCTGCTTACATTGGAAGAACTTCTATATCCATATAACTTTCTCTGTTTTTCAAATTATCATAACCTGAACAGATATTACTTTGTCAACGGCTTTATGAGAGTTTTTCAAGTTCTAATCGACACACTGATTTCCACTTTTTCATCATTCTGACTTTTATCTTAATTTGTTGAGTATTTCAGCACAACTCGCAAAGACAAGACCACTGAGCGGAACGATGGCGTTTTCTGTTTCCGCGTTCAGTCACGTAATTTCCGCAAAGCGCCTGCTACAATTTGCGCATCGTGTCTCATCCGCTGGATTACTCTAGGTCATTAGGTGACACCAGCTTTGAAATGAACAGGTGTTCGTGAGTGTATATGGATGAAAAAGACTGACTGCGCATGACGCGCAGCCACATATCTCACATTCAAAGGAAATCTCGAATTGATTGTTTTATAAGGCGTCGAGCTGACCAATTGGTTTCGGTTTTGTGTATAAACCTCCATGTGAACTTAGAGTCTAAATACATTGTTGTTTATACTGGGGACGCATGCAGACCTTATATATACACATGAATAATCTCGAATTTCGACCTTTTGTAAAATTCTATGTGCATTAAATTTGACTGTAAATGTATATTGAAATCAATATATATACATGCATGTGTGATTGAACAATCCTATTTACTAAAACAGGGATGGGGACTCTGTCCTTCTTCAAGACCTGCACATATTAGTCTGTGAAAGACAATGGCATTTATGTGAATGTACTCTGGAAACCTTCTCCTGCACGATATTCTTATCAATATAGTTATTGTGTGCATGCTGTATTTCAATTTTGAAAATGTAGTTAAAACATATTTTGATTCTCAAAGAATCTCGTTCGTTTAGCAAGCAAAATATTGCTTTGACTAATACTTCACCAGTACTATACAATATACAGAATGCACAAAACCGGATACGCAAAGCCCACAAATTATAGCATTGTGATGAAGGGTATACGGGGTTATAGGAGTCCCTGTTTATCCACCGAACCAAATTGTCGCTGACACGGCCCCACAATCCTATACGCCCTTGTGGGGTGTGGAATCGGGGGAGGGGGTAACGGTGGAGATGACCATGCCAAGGAAGACACAAGTACTCCATACTCTATCATGGTCTTCCTTACTGCTTGAAGATGGACGTTTTCTCACTGTGGTCTGTGATGACTTCGATGAACGGAAACAAAGAACTTATACACTGTGAAAACCAGAAAATACTTGAATCCGTCAATGATTTTATCATGAAAACACAAAGCTTGTTTTTTTTTTGCAGAAAACTAATTAACTTATCAATAACCTTCTCACAATTGTTCAGTGTTTCTACAAAGATCTAGTCAGACACAACAAACCGTAACTCTCTTTTTTATGTTTACTTATATGATAGATGTGTATTTGATGTAATGATATGTATGCATATGTTATTATGTGATAGTTCATATGGATGACGACACATGCTGCATTTATATTTTGTATTATATGTTGTACGGCTGAAGTACTGATATAAACTGTAAAGCTTGTTCACCAGTCCCAATCAGTGTTTACGAAACACACAAAAAAACACAACATCTTGGAGATGTGTTGAGAAAATAGAGACATATGGAGAACAGCAATGTCATAATTGAACAGAAATCATTCCCTCTATTGGTGAAGGCCGTCTGGGATTAGTTAAACAAAGAAACCTAGTCGACCATGCCTCATAATCCTCTTCCTCCGTAAATAAACAACGCACCTGGGCTGTCGAAAATTGAAATTTTGTAAATTCGATGTTTCGGCCAAAATGTAAGGAGGTAACCCGACGTTAACACTATGGCGTTAACACACCGGACAAGAAGGTAAACAAAGTACGTTAACAGTACATGCTTTAATGTGGCCACTATGAACGGGGTAGACTGTCTGATCGGCACAGCTTATTATGGAAATGTCTTGTCTCTGAAGCTGGTCCTTGACACGCTGAAACTTTCTGTCTTCTTTACTGTGGCCCCTTTGTTACAATATGCAGTTTACAATGCTCGCAGATTCTTGATTCACGATGATGCCAACTTTTTCGATTACTGTTCGTGCGACGACTATCATTCAGGAATTGGTTCCACAGCTCCTTCTTTCACCGATGTCTTTGTGTATGTGTTCTCCCTCGTTAATTAGAGTAGAGCCGAGTCTTCTATTCTTAGGCGCAAGTTCTCCAAGGCAGTCAACACTCACACTCCGCTGCTTCTCGACAGTCCAGTTGAGTATTCGATCAAACAGTTGACAGTCCGGGTGTGAACCAAAACAGGATACTAACATTCGGATCGGTGGATCACAATGCTACACCGCATTTACCACAACGAATGTTTAAAATTCACTTTATGTAAATATAGCATCAAAACAAACTGAAATAATGTATTTTATGAACATGGTACTGACTATAGTCGATTCGAATCACTGCTTCACGGTTCACTGACTGCCATGGATGCTTGCTTTTCCCACATGCGGGGTAAAACTGATATATTCTCCCTCGAAAGGTCACGTGAAGCAATCAGAAATGGACATTCTTAAATGAAGTAGGATAAATGTGCCCTCTACGTGCTTATGAACCTTGAACGCGCAGTTTCATTTCACCAGTTATGTACAAATATTGGTCTAGAATAATTTTATTTTTCAAAACCTTTAGTCTTAAATATGTATTGATGCAAGGGCTCCATATATGTTCTTGTTCATGTCCCTCTCGTCAAGTGTCAGAATAAACTTACAGTTATCAAAGCAGACTCACTCTCTGGGCCACTAGCAGTAAAAAACTAATCTCTTTAAGTAATCGTGACTGGATTGGCAAGCATAATCATGCATATCAATGCCACTCCATACCAATAATATAATTACATAACATACATGATAACTACACAAACCCCGTCAAACGTCAGAATAAATTTACAGTTATAAAACAAATAAATCTAAACAAATAGATGAAATACTAAAAAACACAAAACATGCTCGCCCCAGGTAAAAAGGTAGAGTGCAAAAGTAGCAAAACCGGTAAGATATGCCAAGATTCAAACTCTTAACCATACAATCGTATTTTACTCGATAAATCAGAATGGTCTCAATGTCCTAATGTGGGTAGTTACACAATCAAAGCAAAATATTTTACATGTTTATGCATGATTTATTTAGCAAAGCCAGAAGAATCCCCGGTAAATACGGCAGCTTCTCCCCAGTCGGTTGGTTTGTGAGAGTGAGGGTACTCCCTACAAGGCTCACTCCCATTAGTGAACAGTGTGTCCTCCCATGTTATGTATTTTTTGATCGATAGGTACAGAAAATTAATTAGGTGATGTGGGTATGTCATGCCTGGTTGATTTCTCGGGATTAGGTGAATTGGGTATGGGAGAGTCCATATACTATGATCAGAGGGGATTTAGCGACCGTATTGGAGTGAAAGAATGAAAAAACTCAGTGATAGATTAATGAATGTCTTTTTTATGCATTATGAAAATGGTAATGGTAAATTATCACAAAATGCCCAATACCCGTCCAGCATGTCATACATATATGCATCATAAAATGATAATTTATCAACTGAATAATACCTAAAAATTACTTTTATCATATGTATAACATCACATTTTAGTGAGAAGTTGCATGCGTTGAGCTTGTTAGATGTTTTAAAGATTAATGGAAAAGGTAGAGAAGGACACCCGCACTTGGGAACTTAGCTTGTTCAAGTGAGACGCCACGGTTCAGTGGTTACAGATATTCGGTCTTCTGTGCTCTCTGCTTATGGTGATGTAGATGAAGATTACGCAGGAAAATTAGGTGAGGTGGGTATACTACGTCAACAGGCAGCTGTGCAGTCAAGCAGATAGTTTGTTGTTTAAACCTGTCTGAAAATTGTTATGTCTGACAAGGGAGACTATTATTAGCTGATGTTAACACATGTGATCTAGCGATAGTTTTGCATTATTTAGCATGTTTAGGAAGGGATGGCCGTGGTGTATCATTTATTCTTTCATTCATTCACATATGTACTTCTTTCTTTTATTATTTCTTTCATTCGTTCGCATATACATCTTGCTCTTAATTCTTATTATAATTCATTCATTCATTCATTCATTCATTCATTCATTCACTGTAAGATTTCGACTGATACAGTAAACTGGCTGAAGTACTGTTAAACGCAGCCGAAGTTGCCAAGTCACTGTGTGCGCTGGAGCATGACGAGGAACATGTTAATTGGTACAAATGGTAAAGAAAGCAAGCGAGTGACCTATCATTGGTCTGACAAATAGGAGAATACCCCATAAAACCTCGGTCGAAGAACGGGCAAACGAGAATTACTAAAAGTGTATCCCACAATATTAAAACGAAACATGCTAAACTGGGTAGGTACACTTAACACTACTGGGTAGGTACACTTTCCAAGCGTAAGGTTTTGCCCACTATAGACTGTATTGAACAACGAAAATTTTGACAACATACCGTGTGTCACCTAGAAAGAAATACAGTTTTGGTGCTTTATGTTTCCCTTTGTGAGGGGTTTTACAAGGTCATTAGCTCACGACTGGTGACGCGTGATGTCCTGGGCAGAAAGTGACAGTATTTTGAGTTGTTTACTTAATTACCCCAGTTGGGGATCCTTAATTACTTATTTGTTCTGAAGGAGCACCGACTATATATTCTATGTTTACGTGGTTATTGGCGAATGTCAGTGGGATTGACAAGACATATTTCAAAACAGCTTAAAGATCTCACAACGCTGTTTATTAATGTGTCCCAGCATAGTCTTTGTGTCACTGGAGTAAGGACTTTCACAAATAACTTCAATTTCATAGCTCTGCGTTCAGGACCTATGAGGATCTGGAGTAGAACAGGGCTTCAGCAAGTAATGCTTGCCAAAAAAGGTGACTATGCTTGTCGTAAGAGGCGATTAACGGGATCGGATGGTCAGACTCGCTAACTTGATTGCCACATGTCATCGGTTCCCGATTGTGCAGGTCGATGGTCATGCTGTTGATCACTGGACTGTCTGGTCGATAAATGGTTTATCTAGAAACCGCCGCCATGTTGTTGGAATATTGCTGAGTGCGACATAGAACTAAACTCACTAAATTTAACTGAAATTATTTGTCATTATAATTTCATCTGAATGTCAACCATATGCTTGCAAAATAAAGAAAACAAGCAAATGAAAAGATTTTCGTCCACGAGCGAGGTTAGTCGAATTAAGACAGGAGTGATACTTATAAACACACTTTCATTCATTTACAACCTCTAAAACAATTAAAAAAAACTATGTATTTAGAGTGGAAGTGCAGATTCTTGTAGTTAGCGGAATTAAGTCAAAATGAGTTGAATTTTGTGCCATGATACTTATAAATATATCCTTATTCATTTACAACCTCCAAACCACAGGAAAAGATGTATTTTGAGTAAAAGTAATTATTCTCAGATCAGTTGAATTTTGTGTCATGATACTCGTAAAGCCACTTTCATTCATTTACATCCTTCAAAACATTGGTAAAGATGTATTTGGAGTAAAAGGAAATATTCTCGCCCATGGGCGAGATTGTTTTTAAATCGCTCTAAATTAACAGAATGAAGTCAAAATGATACTAAAAAATATGCTTGCATTCATTTACAAACTGCAAAACATGTAAAAGGATCTATTTTGAGTGAAAAAAATATTTTCTCGCCCATGGGCCAAAATGTTTTTCGCCCATGGGCGAGAGTTTTTAAAATCGCTCTCAGTTAGCGGAATTAAGTCAAATGAGTTGAAATTTCTGTCATGATGTTGATAAATGTACTTTCATTAATTTACATCCTCCGAAACACGTGAAAAGATATATTTGGGGTAAAATGCAATGTTCTCGCCCATGGGCCAAAATGTTCTTCACCCATGGGCGAGATTTTTTTGAAAATCGCTCTAAATTAACGGAATTAAGTCAAAATAAGTTGAAATTTGTATTATGATACTTATGAACATACTTTCACTTATTTACAACCCCTAAAACATGCAAAAAGATGTAATTTGAGTAAAAGTGAATATTCTCACCCATGGGCCAAATGCTATTTTTAAATCGCTCTAAATTATCAGAATGAAGTCAAAATGAGTTGGATGTCGTGTCATGATACTTATAAATATGCTTGCATTCATTTTCAGACTGCAAAACATGTAAAAGGATCTATTTTGAGTAAAATAAATATTTTCTCGCCCATGGGCGAGAGTTTTTAAAATCGCTGTCAGTTAGCGGAGTGAAGTCAAATCGAGCTGAAATTTGAGTCATGATACTTATTAACATTTTTTTCATTCATTTAGAACCCCCGAAACATTTATTCTGGACGAAATTAAACACTCTCGCCCATGGGCCGCTGTTCCATGGGCGAGCGAGTTTAAATTTTCAGTTTTCGAAAAAAATTTTAAAAATTTTTCATCCTTAGCACATATTCATAATAGCTGCATGTTTATTTTTGCCAAATCTCTTGTGAGAGAGTGGCCACAGTGCGGAGAGTGTCTGGACTATTGTGAGTGAGTGAGTGAGTGAGTTAATATTTTGCGTCACATCGGCATTTTCTCAGCCATATCGTGACGAGAACATTTACATGAAATATATGCATGTGGTAAAATCTGTCAACGAAGGACAGTAAAACAACTAGCATATCACAAATGGGATTAAAACGAGCATGGAAAGTTAAAACTAATAGCACTATTTAGACAATACAATATAAAAAAAACAGACTATAGATCGCCAACAACAGAAGGTAGATCACCACACTAGGGACCATGGGGACTTACAGTGCCTTTGCTTCCTACATGGACCCTAGTTGGATTTACACCATCCCTTCAGCTGCTGGCGATTGTACGAAAATTTAGCCAAAATTAAAAGAACATGAATACTACGATTAAAAACCTGGTAGACTTAAATTTACTGTGAATGTTTGTGGACTTACGTACCCTCTCAGGAGGACAATAATTTTACAATACTTCAACCCCCTTTGAGGGTACAGCCATCAACAATTCAAGTTACTAATCTAAACTACCAATAATTAAAATGCAACTATCTACAGAACATAATAATCAGAATTCATTCATGAAATCAATTTCTTTTAAAAATCAAATGATTAAATGAACACTAACTGTGTTAAAAAGATCTTACATTGATTAACATTAAAATATTTATCCCTTGTGATGGAGAATTCAACACAGTCAAGCAGGATATGCTTGACCGTGGTTCTCTCATCACAAGGGATGCAAAATGGAGGATCCTCACCTTTAAGCAAATATTTATGGGTATATCTTGTGTGGCCAATACGACATCGTGTTAAAATAACGTCTTCAAATCTGGACCGACGACCCAAGTAGGCGTAACCAATATACGGTTTTATTTCATGTAATTTATTTATACCTACTTGGGTGTCCCACTTCTTCTGCATCAGGTCACGGATATAAGATCTAATGCAAGCTTTGTAATCTGAATATGGAATAAGAAGAGGCGTCACAGATTTGTTGAGTGCTGCTTTAGCAGCAAGGTCAGCCAGTGTGTTACCAGATATGCCTACGTGGCTGGGTAACCAACAGAAGACGATGTCGTACTGGCCAGTAGCAAGATCATTATATAATTCAATAATTTCAATTAAAAGTGGATGTTTACAAGAAAGATTTTTAATCGCCTGAAGGCAAGAGAGAGAGAGTCAGAATAGATTATATATTGTTTACGTTTATGGCGTCTTTGAATATATTTAAGAGCTGTTAATATGGCGTTAGCCTCAGCGGTAAAAATAGAACTGTTGTCTGGTAATCTAGAAGATATTGTTCTGGATCCAATGACAGTGGCACAAGCTACTTCGCCACCGTCCTTGGACCCATCTGTAAATAAAGATTTGTATGTATTATAGTTACTTTTTAATTGATTATATTCTTGTTTATATTGTAATTTATTTGTTTCTGATTTTTTAAACCTCGTCAGTGTTAGGTCAACCTCGGGTCTAACTAACTGCCAAGGTGGAGACGAAAGTAGACGGGAAGGAGATATATTGGCTAGCTCAATGCCGCAAGCAGACAGAAAAGGTTTTACTCTAAGTCCCAGAGGCGGAACAAGAGAAGACTTTTTATTGTATAGATCCTCATAAAGAGGATTAAAAACACAATTAAATGCAGGATTGGCCTCATTAGAAAATAGTTTTGTTATATACTGTAAGGAGAGTTTTATACGTCGTTGAGTAAGAGATGGCTCATCGGCCTCGACGTAAAGACTGTCAATAGGAGAAGTTCTAAATGACCCAAGACATAGTCTTAGACCTTGATGGTGGATAGAATCAAGTAGTTTGAGGTTGCTTTTACAGGCTCCGCCATAAACGATGGAACCGTAATCAAGTTTCGAACGGATGAGAGATCTGTATAAATGGAGTAGGGTAGTTTGGTCTCCTCCCCACTTTGAATTGGAAACAACTTTTAACAGATCAAGTGCCTTCAGGCATTTAGTTTTAAGGGATTTAATGTGGGGTAGAAATAAGACGCAAGAACTTGGCCTCCTTTACAATTTTTTACAAATGATTCCAAACGAACCAAGTGGTCAATTGTGCTTCGGTTTTTACGAAAACCACATTGTATATCAGTAATCAGATTGTTGGTTTCCAAAAACCAAACTAAGCGATTATTTACCATTCGCTCCATGGTTTTGCAAACGCAGCTAGTTAAGGAAATAGGTCGGTAGTTTGATGGATCTGTATGATCCCTCCCAGGCTTTGGAATAGGAACAACTATGGCTTTTCGCCATGAAGGGGGGAAATGTTGTGTTATCCAAATATGGTCAAAAATGCCAAGTAACGTTTCGAGACATGATTCAGGCAAGTGTTTTAAGAGTTGGTAATGGATATCAGCAGGTCCTGTTGCAGTATCGTGAGCCTGTGATAACGCAGTATGAAGTTCATGTAATGAAAATACCTCATTATAATCTTCACCATTATCAGATTTAAAATTTACTGGTTTCTTCTCTTGGTGTGTTTGATAAGTCTGGAATTTTGGATGATAATTTGAGGAGGACGAATGTTTAGCCAAAGTTTCACCCAACTTGTTTGCAATATCACATTTTTCAGTTAGTATGCTATTATCATTTTTGAGATGCTGAATACTACTGGATTTGGAACCCTTGCCTTTAATTTTTTGGATCATATTCCATACCCTTGACATAGGAGTACGGGAATGTATTTTGGAAACGAAATTTTTCCAAGTATGACGTTTAATGTGTTTAAACGTTCGTCGAGCTTTAGCGTAACTGATTTTTACATTATTTAAGTTGAACAGTGGGATGAAGAAAATATTTCTCTGCTTTCTTCCTCTTTTTCCTAGCCTGTTTGCATTCATCATTAAACCATGGTTTACGGATGTGCGGATTTACAGAGGACTTAGGAATAGTTTCATCAGCTATATGTTTTAGTTTGTCTGAGAACATTTTAATTGGATCAGGTACATCCATGAAAAGGTCTGGTTTAAGTTCTATAAGGCAGGTGGCCTGAAATAATGGCCAATTGGCCTTTGAAAAATTCCATCTTGTTACAGGCGGATCATCGGAAGGGTTAATTGCTGTAAGTACTGTAGGAAAATGGTCACTACCACAAAGATCATTATGGACTGACCATTCAAACTCATTGTAAACGTTTGAATCAGTGAGTGACAGGTCTAAAGACGAATATGTTCCCGTTCCAGGATGTAAATACGTGTCAGAACCATCATTGAATATACATAAATTATTATCAGATATAAACTCTTCAAGAACTTTCCCTTTACTGTTGGTATCAGGACTTCCCCATAATGGGTTATGTCCATTGAGATCACCCATTATGATACAGGGGTTTGGTAATTGGTCATACAAATCTTGAAGATCATTCTGATGGAGAATGGAAGAAGGGGAGATATACAAGGAACAAAGGGTGAGGGTTATATGTAAAGTAAGACGAACAGCAACAGCCTGAAGATTGGTTTTAAGTGGAACAGGGCGATGAATAGTACCATGTCTCACCAATATGGAAGATCCACCAGTGGCTTTGTCACCAGGGGGTGAAAAAGAATGATAAGAATGGTATTTACGCAATTCGAATTTTTCAGTTTGTTTCAAGTATGTTTCTTGAAAACTAAATGCTGATGGTTTATAATCCTGTGCTAGTAGTTGTACTTCATTAAAATTGGTCCTAAGTCCTCTGCAATTCCATTGGATTAAGGAATTACTGTTCATTTAATAGCAGGTGGTAGTACTGGGGACCGACTTTTCCCCTTCCGAGGCGAACTGCTTCTATTTCGCGCACGGGGATGAGGAGAGACGTCCATGTCTTCTAAAAGTTGAAACTTGTTATAGACTTGTACAGGATCACGTGATCCCTTTTGTACTCGATCAGATTTTTGTCTATAATCTACTTTACGACAAGGATTTTTCACTGCAGGAGATACTGTTTGTGAGTCAGTCTGGCAAGCTGATGTTGCATGATTCTTATCAACAGCAGAATCTGATGTACTTAAAGTATGTTTGTCAGCTTTAACCCAGGTGATATCTGTCTGACATGAAACAGACTGAACAGATTTAGCATGAGGGCGAGCAACGACAGCAGAGTATGTTCTACTTGATGACTGAGGCGAGGCTGCATTTACTAAACGTTTTGCCTCATGATAGGTGACATTCTTTTGAGTTTTGATTTTGATAATTTCATATTCACGTTTCCAGATTTCACATGACTTTGATGAAGACATATGGTCTCCAAGACAATTAACACATTTTGGAGAAGACAAACAGTCAGAACCTTCATGATCTTCTTCACCACATCTGTAGCATGTTGCACGATTCCTGCAAGATTGGGCACCGTGACCAAACTTTTGACACTTGTAACAACGAAGTGGATTTGGAATATATTGCTCCACTTCGATATTACAATATCCAGCTTTGATATACTTTGGGTGTTTCGGTTGTGAAAAAGAAATCAAATAAGTATTTGTATTGAAAGTTTCTCCGTTTTTCTTAAAAGTGAATCGTTTGACATGAGTGACTCCTTGATTTTGTAGTTCAGTGGCGATTTCTGTTTCACTCATGTGGGCAAGCCACAGGTCTCTGTCTCTCAAGATGCCTTTGCTGCTGTTTAAAGACTTATGTGGAGAAACAGATACTGCAGTATTTGCAAGCTGTTTTGTACCTATGAGGGTAGCTGATTGTTTCGCTGTTTTACACTCTATGAGGAGAAACCCAGATCTAATTTTTGTTACAGCTTGTACATCACCAACAAGTCCATAAATTGCTTTTGATGTGGCAAATGGATTGAGTTTTAGAGGTTCACCGTCAGTAGAAGATACAACCAAAAATCTACTCCATGTATCCGGTAATCTGTTTGTAGCACTGTCCTCGTCAGAGGACAAACACTCATCTAGTGCTCGTTTGTGTTTTTTGGGTTGCGCCATGGTTAATAATAGAAAGTTCACCATCCCAGCTCCCCACCCTCCACCGAGTATCACATGGACAATGCTATATACCAGTGGCTCTCCGACTGGCAGCACCAAGGATACTGGAATGGTATACTCCAGCAGAAGATTAATTCAAAATTAATCGATCCACCAGATTGGCCCATGAACCACCGCCTTCTGGGCAAAAGACTCTAGGCAAAGTTCAGAACATCAGTATTCAAATCTAAAAGTTTTATGTGAATGAAAAAGCCAAGGCCAAAATTGAAACAGTACAAAATCAAATCTGTGCAATTACATAAATAATCCACGCACAGGGCTTGGCATGACCAGCCGATTGGTCGAACCGGGCCCATTCGACCACCCGTCTAGGCGAAGTCAGGGCCCAAGTGGTGTATTGAGCAACAGGAACACGGTTACAGGTCCCTATTGCCCTCAACCACCAGGATCCCTTCCTCCGCCGACACAGGGCCGCAACCCACGGCAAACGGGTTGGTGGACCAAATATCCCCCCGGGTCCACTACGGGGGTGTCGGCGAGCTCTTAGCGTTACCCCCCAGCACCCACCACGAGGAGGTGGCTCGCCACGGGTGCCTGGACTATTGTGAGTCCAGAATTAAATTGTGACGTGTTAAACATGATTTCTGTGCTCCTTCATGATTTGGCAGATGTGCCAAGGTAAATAAGTAAAGAACGTCCCAGTTAGTGAGACGGCGTATGTAATTGGTCTGTATGGTATGAAACAATGGTATCATGGAATAAGAAGAATAATTATACATGAACAACTTCTTTATTTATTCTATAAGTTTCTCTTTATCTGATTAGCTAACCTCTACGTATACTCCTCAAAGTTAAGGAATCTTGGGTTACTAGAGTAACAAAATTTATAATATCTATGTATGCATAATTATATGATTAAAACATATCTATTTCCAATGAAAGAACGGATTGGTAAACAAGTATAAACTTGTGAATACGACTCCGGTTATAATCATGGGAAATAGTCTGTTCCAATACTTAATACACGAGCTGTATGACGTACTGTCAAGATGTTAAGTGTTAGCCTTTTGCACAGTGTCTGGGCCTGCTGCATAATTGGACCGAGTGACAATTTTGAAAAGAATGTGTTTTCAAGAAGTATGTATATCTCTCTCCATATATATTGTAAACTATATATGAATAAACACACACAGAAGTCAGACGTGTGAACAATCTTCCCGGAAAATATATTTCGACGTGCTGGCAGCCCAAGAGAGATATCGAGTCGCGGTGTATTGCCACGTTATAAAATGAATACATAATTCAATTGCCTTGATGAGCATAGACGCTAGAACATGGAATCGTTTTAACTGTGTTATTTCAGAAAATAAGCCAAGAGCTCAGAAGGAATGTTCTAAACATGTGCTTGGCTATATAATGGTGAGGGCAAGAATTTAATGTAATCGAAACAAAGGTATGTCCCCGGGTATTTTTAAATACGCAACCACCAGTAAACAATACTTGAGAGCTAAACAATATTCACTCAGAAATGAGGATCATGATATTCGTCCTTGGTTGGAGACGATATTTGGAACGTAGTATATGCTCACTTACCCGTGTCAAGCCTTCCTTGGAACGTACACTGTGACACTACACCCTAATTATCCTTTTATAACTATTCCTTCAGTGACAAACCTTACACATTTCTCATGTTCATGAAGCTGTGAAATTCTCTTTGTGACTCACGTGATGTCTAACCAGTGTATGCGTACCCCACCGACGTCTTACTAGAGACCAATGTCCCTACCAACGTTGCGAGATGGTGTCAAATGTAATATAGTCAACCGCTTCCCTGTTTAAGTCATGCTCACATCCGTGTTGCCTCAAACACATCGATTTTATAATGGCGGAAGGGAGATAATTCTTCGAAGTATAGTATATTACAGAAATACAACACTTTTTGAAGGGGTAACGGATTCAAAATATAGAAAATTATCAACTGAATCAGTTAGTAATGTTCATTATTTGTTACAAATGTCAATACAATTTTATGCCATGCATGAAGAGTAAATGTTGCATGTGTGTGCGCCTGCAGTCGACTCGCAATCTCTTGTGCAAAGTACACCCTTAAACTTGCTACCAACACCTAAATGAATAGCCAGATTGGCGGATTGGTCACGACAGAGAAAGAGGGCAGAGAGATCGACTCATTCGCACATTATCCTTCAGTGAAACGCACAAACACAACAACGTTTCATTCCAACAACGGCACTACGCTATAAAGGATGCTGCTCCTATTATCAATGCAGAATTAATTACTATAGCATGTGGTAGAATTTCTTCGCATAGCCTTACAGTCTCTGTTTCAATCAATCAATTAATCAGTCAATCAATATATAGGTAACGTGCATCTTTTTTCAGAAGTATTGAATTTTCCTATTTTCGATCATGTCGAATGAAAAGTTAACCTATAACACTGATTTAGATGTGAAAAAAAAGAGAAAGGCTGAAACAAAATAATCCATTTCTAAAGACACAAGATTTCAACTATTATAATCACTGGAAAAGTGTAACAGAATCATTTCTACGATATCAGTCTTTTTCTGCTGATTTGCATGAGTGAAACAAGTAACCGTGTCATTGATATTGTGACAAGGTGCGTAGGAGCATATAAAATTATTAGTTTTTGCTTACAGTGTAACATTTTGTCAGTTTCTTCTTACGCATAACAATACCAATCGTAAAAAAAAACATAGGAATGGTCAAAAGGTATTAGCATCCATTTCGTTTGCAAAATGAGTCTATAAAGTATAAAGAGAGACTGGAATGCAAGATATGAAGCACACGTAGGTGAAATATGCAACGATTGACAGCTGAAGAACGAGGAACAACCATTGTAATGGTGCAGATGACAAACAATGCTGTCGCCAACGCCCTAGGATGCCACCGTATCACGGTTATAAGACATCCTGGGGTCTCCGTAGGCAGACCATATAGTGGACGCCCACACATCACAACGCGAGAGAGGTACACAGGATGAAAGAGTTCGGGGAAATGTAGTGCGTATCACCAAGCATCGACACAGAGCAGTTGCATCCATCATTTACAGATGTATAATGCAGCTGTAACATGCGTATTATCCATTTCACATTTTTGTGTCCTGTATGAGTCTATGAGAATATATAGTATGCACTGTGATATTGTGTTGTGTGTGTGTCTATCTATCTATCTATCTATCTATCTATATATATATATATATATATATATATATATACGTGTGACAGAACGAGCGAGTGTTGTAAGGCTGCTACTTGAAGAATTTATCCGCCATATTGGATTCATGACGTCATCAACACCTGGACACCTGGTGTGTTTATTTTTAGAAAATGAGTCACTCCTCTCTATTGCATATGGAGATCTATTGTGTCAACACCTGGTGTGTCTATATTTAGAGTATGAGTCACATGGAATTCCCCACAACTTATTTTTAGATTCAGCTGGGTAATATAAGGTCCCCAAAACAGCCCTCCAAATCATTCCCACTTCACTTGCCAAAGAGAACGTAACCTCTCCAGTCTATGTTCTTGACTACTGATTCTGGTAGCTGTTTACTTTGAAGACAGGAAATGGAAACGGTTCACCGGGAGATCCTAAGGAAGAATTATTCTGGCCTCGTGCAGGCCATACAGCGTGTAGAAGAGGTGGTCGACAAACTCGTGCAGTTTAACGTCCTTACCTGCCTCATGAGAGCGGAGATTATGTAGAAACTGTCTTTTGACCGGGCCAGAGAGTTACTCAACATGTTACCTAGGCGAGGGCCTCAAGCATACACCCTGTTTTGCAAAGCCCTAGAGGAATGCGGGGAGATACAGGCCCTAACATTACTGGGACATGAGACAGATCAGGAGATGACTGAACTACAGGATCCCAGATGCCATTTACATCTAGGTGACAATGTGTATGTGACAGCCAAGACATGGGGCGAGGTTTTGAGCATACATGTGAGAAAGTATGAAGTGTACCCGAGTGGCATGGCCTACCCAACCAAGAGGGGTATTGTACTGAGTTTGAAACACTGGATGGAACTCCCTGGAGCTATTCGATCCATTGAGGAGGCTGTCAAGGAAGGGAAACCTAACTCCCAATGGCATTTGGGAGCTAATGTGTTTGTTACCATGGATAGTACGGGGATAGAGATTCAGCAGTGTTGTTGGGATAAATCTATGCAGTCTATGGTTCCTCGTGCCAAATTTTTTTTGCTGTCCATGGATCAGTGGAAGAAACTAGGTTACTGTGTTGAAGTGATGGCAGACTTTGTACCCGAACTGAAGAACATGGTTCCCTGTATGGCACAAGAGGATCATCAGAACCAGATGGGATATCTTATGTGTTCTTTTTGCAACCCTGCTGGATATGACATGTGGAGTAACTGACTATTTTCCTACGGATGGAAGTCACCCCTCAGCAACTTTCATCCAGCTGTGTTTACCCTGGATGGTATTACATTTAATTGTGTTGAGCAGTGTTACATGTACTCTAAAGCAATGTACTTTGGAGATTTGGACAGTGCGAAGTCTATACTACAGGAGACTTTACCAACAAAGCAAAAATGTCTTGGGAGATGTGTGAAAGGCTTTACTCAGAAAGCGTGGGACACTCTCAGTCTTGATGTTATGACAAAGGCTGTAATGGCTAAATTCTCCCAGAACAGTGACTTGAAACATATATCGATTCGATCCTATCCTAAGCCGTTAGCTGAAGCTAGCCCCTTTGATAAACGATGGGGAATAGGAATTGATGCATCCTATCCTGATATTGAGAAACCCTGGAAATGGCCAGGGGAAAACAAGCTAGGAAAAATGTTAATGTACATCCGTAAAAAGGTGTTGTAAATATTGTCCTTGCTGTAAATAAAATATTGTATTGTATGTTTGTCTTGGGTTTTGCTTAAATAGCATGATGCATGTGAGTCATGTTTAGTTGTGTTTGAGATGGCACCTTGGGAAGACTACTTGAACAGGATCTATTATGATCCAGAACATCCTGGTAGTTATGCTGGACCCAGGAAGTTATACGACGATGTCAAAGCTGAGGGTCAGTTTAAAATTGGTCTACATCGAATCCAGAAATGGTTGAAAGGTCAGGAGAACTATACGATGACTCATCAAGTCAGAAGAAAGTTTCCACGAAATAAGTATGTAGTGGAAGGTGTAGACAGTCACTGGCAGTCTGATCTCATGGACATGGTATCACTGGCAAAGTACAATGATGGGGTCAAATACCTCTTGGTCACCATAGATCTATTTTCACGTTATTTGTGGGTAATTCCACTCCTGTCTTCAAAAGGTCAAGAAGTGGTGAAAGCCCTCACCAACTTATGGAAAACCGAAACACGGAAACCGAAACTTTTTCAATCGGACATGGGTTCAGAATTTAAGAATCAGTGGGTAAAAGCTTTTTTGAAAAAGCATAATGTAAGTCAACTGTTTACACTGAATGAAACCAAAGCCCCTTATGCTGAGAGAGTGATTAAAACCATTAAAATGAGACTGTATCGTTACATGTTGAAACACTTTAAATACAGATATGTGGATATCTTACAAGATGTTGTCAAGAGTTACAACCACACCAAACACAGAATGTTAGGACAGTCGCCTGCTAGTGTAACTCATAAAAATGAAGATGAAGTGCGACTCTCTCAATATTTAATTCAACCCCGGACATTTAAACTCAGTAAAAGAACTTCACCTTCAAGGTGGGTGATAAGGTCAGAGTGAGTCATCTTAGGAGACCATTTGACAGAGAATACCAGGAGAAATGGTCTGGTGAAATTTTTACAGTCACCGGGAGATATTGGTCACAAGACAATGACATGTACAAGTTGAAAGACTGAGGTGGTGATCCTATTGAAGGTGCGTTTTATTCATCAGAGCTACAAGCCGTGATAGAGAACCCAGATCAGGAGTATAGAATTCAAGACATTGTCAAAACACGGACCAGAAATAAACGGAATGAAGTCTTAGTGAAATGGCTTCATTGGTCGAAAAAATACAATTCTTGGATCCCAGAAGCAGATGTGGAACAGTATAAAAGCACAATGTAAACTCTTTTCAACGTCATTTATGATGGATGAGACAGTAGAGACACAACCTCTCTCACGCAGCAGGTCTGGTGAAAGTTGGACTTTGCTAGGACGAAAAGTGGCCAAAACAGAAACAGTGTTTTTCTCTCAAATCATCATAATTTACATTGTGGTGATTACGTGTATTGTCAATTTGTCCCTAGACAAAGGAAACTCCAATTTGTGGACAGCTCTCCTCAGTTCCAGTTACCAAATCCCAAGATTAAATCTCAACATGGATAAAAACATTACCATCAGAAGTACTGACAGTGAACGCCTATATCCCAATAACAAACCTTATAACTTCAGAGTAGATTTGAATGATCCTTTACATCTTGACCAGAGATGGAGAATAGGACTAACAGAAATATCTATATTGTCCTGGGACATAGATAAAAAGTCTGAATGTCGAGACATTTATATTTATTCCTCCATGTGTGATTCATCTTATGTGGGGGAAACTAAACAACCCTTACTGAGACGTTTATGTCTCATAGGAAACCGAAAAGAGCGTTCATTTTCATTTTCTCAATGCCAGTATGTCCCCATGAATTTGAGAGATGTGCAGACTGTAGATGTCTATATAAATGACCATGAGGGTAATCCAGCTTCATTTATCCGCGGTCCAGTGACAGTGACATTTCACCTCAAGCCGCTCCCGTTTTGGTATTCATCATGAATAATCCGCGATGCAAACTCTTCGTACCCGATGCAGAAAAATGGACTCGGTTTTACATGCTCAGGGCTGAAGGGAAAGGAGATCCTTATCACTCCATCATGCGTGGAGGAGAAAAATCTGCCATGATGTCTGTGGATCGTTTTTTAGAACTGTACGATCCAGAGTGGAAGAAGGAAAAAACAAAAGAAATCTCAGAACAACAACCTAAGATTAATTTCGTGACTCCAACTCAACAAGCAGTCGAACAGGCTGAGGCTCGTATACAGATGCAGAAGAAACCTATAAAAAGGCAAACTAAAGATAGGAAAAACAGTTCCTCACAGAAGCGCAAGCCGTGCATATCTGGAGTGTATCCATTGAGGCTAACGCTGATGAATTTGATCTCTGTACTATACCTCCTACCTATGCATCTGTGGATAAACAGTATTACATGACCTACAGACCGACGTCTCAAATTACAACCGATTCCAGTCCCATTGAATTTAACATCTCAGGACAAGGGGTAGATTACATTGACCTGAGGAGAACTCAATTATATGTACAGGCCAAGATACTCAAAGCAGATGGAACAGACATTACAACAGACGAAAAAGTAGGACCGGTCAATTTATGGCTTCAAAGCCTGTTCTCTCAAGTGGATTTGTCTCTCAATGGAAAACTCATTACGAGTTCGACCAATTTATATCCCTACAAGAGTTATATCAAGGTTCTTCTCAACGAAACCACAGCATCGAAACAATCTCTACAACAATCTCAACTCTATTACAAAGACAGTGCGGATTCTATGGATGAATCTGATCCTAATTCAACCAACGGGGGACTGTTTCTAAGATATGAATACACTCCTAATGGAACCGTGGATATGTGTGGGCCTCTCTATGAAGATCTGATGGATTCAAAACGTTACTTGATTAATGGCGTGGATTTACAAATACGAATGTTCCGCACCACTCCTGCATTTAATCTCATATGTGCAGAAGACTCACCCAGTTACAAGGTGAACGTACAAAATATCTATTTGCGAATGTGTAAGATTCGACCCAGCTCAGCCATCACCACCAGTCATGCCAAAGTTCTCGCTCATCACACAGCAAAGTATCCTTTCACCAAGAGTGACATCAAAACTGTATCGTTACCCAAAGGACAGCTGAACTACACAGTGAATAATTTGTTTCAAAACAAGGTCCCCAACAAAATTGTAGTAGCATTGGCATCTTCTGAAGCCGTCAATGGCAGTTACACCAAGTCACCCTTTAATTTTCAAATGTATGATCTCAGTTCTGTTGTTCTTTATGTGGATGGAGAATCACTGCCCGGGGGAAGCCCTACGGGTAACTAAGAAACAGTACATCACAGGTTATAATGCTTTGTTCGAAGGAAGAGCATCCACAGGGTTGGATATTGAAAGGGACGACTTTAACGGCGGATATGCTCTGTACCAGTTTTGTCTTGAACCTTATCATTTGAAAGATGACTACTTGGATCTGATAAAAAGAGGAAACCTAAGGCTTAACCTCCAGTATAGCAAGGCATTACCTGAGACAACAAATCTGATTCTCTATTCCGAGGACAATCTCATGCTGACTGTGGATAATGCGAGGAATATATTGTACTCTACACCATGAATACACTACAACTGATGTGTGCCCTCAATACGAATGGAATCACCAAACAGTTTCATGTGACAATAGGTGCAGCAGACCAACTTCCTAAGAGAATCATCTCGTACCCTCAAGGTTTTATCATCAATACCCAAGATTCAACACAAGGAGGCCAGCATTGGATCGCTATTTGGTTACATTCACCAAATTATGGAGAATTCTGTGACAGCTTTGGAAAAAGACCCAGTTACTATCGAAGAGAATTTCAAGACTTTTTATGTAAAAATGTATCACGTTATCAGTACAATACCAAAGTACTTCAAAGCAGTGACAGCTCTACCTGTGGAGTCTATTGTGTTTACTACATTATCATGAAATGTAGAGGATATGTGTTGCATGACATTCAAAGTTGTTTCACTATAAATGCAAAGGTCAATGATGAAATGATGTATGACTATGCCTCTCAGTATTTTAATGCATGTATGCAAAACTGTCCATACTATCTAGATTTAGCACGTGTTTATAGTAGTGAGACAATGTACCTGGAAATAAACATAAAAAAAACACTGTAATTCCGCTAGCCCACAGAAGTCCCAAATCGGAGAAGGACGGTTGGGAGGTATGGCACTGTGTTCTGTTATTATTGATATCAACAAACAAACAAACAAACAAGGTATACATTTTCATTGTTTAATGACCCCGTTTCACACAGAAGTAGCACTACAGGTTAGGGGTCAACCCATAGTCTACTTTACAACCATATTTTACAATGTAATCCATTTGAAAGGCTTCTTCTTTTTCTTCTGTCAAGTATGAGCTGGTATCCCAGGAGGTTTTGACGTCATGTCTGCTGTTTTGGATTTCATGTCCACTTCCAGTCGTTGTCTGTTGCCTACAAGACCTTGAGGCACATGTACCTCTTTTAAGGCCTGATAGAATTCAGGCAGGCCGTTGGGTTGAAAATGTTTATACAGATACTGGGAGTCCTTGAGTAAGTCTGCAATATGACTCCCTTCAATGACTTGACCCTTGTAGATGAGGACACCTTTCTCATCCCATGATAGTTTATGTTCAGGGTCACTCTGAATATGTCTCAATAAAGTAGCACCTCTCTGTCTGTAAGGTTCGGGGAGCACACTCAGAATCAAACTGGTATCCATGGGTTCTGACTCATCAATATTGGTGTGATGATTCACATCTGGGGAGGGCGCATTCATTGTCCCACCACTCATTGGATTCATGTGATATTTCAAGAGCCGTTTATATTTATCCATAGGAATGAGCACCTGTTTTTGGATATGCTCCATTACAAAGTCTTCAATAAAGGCCCAACAACCTTCAACACTAAACTAATGACAGCCACTCTTTTTGGCAATAATTGTTTTTTCTTTGTCTTAGATACGGTTTTATCACCGAGAACACTGACCCTCACATGGAGAGGTAGGAGTATGGTACCCATGGACTATATTGTGAATGGCAGTCACTACACACATGACTCAGTTGGAGGAGTCTATAAATATCAGTGACATTGGTTGTCATGTGCATTCAGTGAGCCACCAGTGATCCAAACTGTTGTGCTTATAAATTGTGCTGAACACTGAATGAAACGTCATTATGTCTAAGACACTCTGACAGAACGGATATCTCTTACGGTTTTTGCAAGCGAGTACATCTCCTGTACAAAAGAAGTTGCTTTTCTGAGTTTTGTACAGGAGATGTACTCGCTTGCAAAAAACGTAAGAATACACTACATAGCATCTGTGTATGCTTCCACGAGAATCCCTGCACGTCCAGGAAATAACTGTTTTCCAAGGGTCATCATTTGTGATGTATCACGCACATTCTTGAACAAGACCAGGTACCACGTGTTCAGGGCTATGGTTCGTGCAGATTTGCCTTGTCCATACAAGTTCTGAGTTATAAATGTCACACTCAGACGTCGATGATGACAGGCTTGTGTAAACAACAGTTCCATGTCTTTAGAACTTAAGACGTGATGTAACAGATCATCCAGAATAATGAGTCCATGCTGCCCATCAGAGGACAACTGTTCTATGTCTGCTTCTGTAGGTAATCCCTGTTGGAACACAATGTTTGGCACAGTTCTTTCCACATCGTCAAACAGAGATTGATAAACACCATAACAGTAGAGTATTTTCTGGGGTGGGTCCTTCACATACATGCCATTCACATGTTGCAACAGTCTATACACCTACTGAGTCTTTCCTGCTCCTGTAGGTCCAGACACACAAATGCTGGAGCAAGGTTCAAAAGGTGTTAAACTTTGTGTCTCCCACCAAGGTTTAGTCGGATCAGTCACAGCGTGAAGACTCCAAGTAATGGCTGCCTTGGGTGTAGTGGGTTGAACTTCAGTCATGTCCTCCCTCTTCATTAACCAGTGCCTCTTCCCTTGAGTATCTAATTTGTGAACTTTGGATAGATGTAAGGGAAGTCTCAATAGATGTCGAGCTGAACAACCAGGTACAGGGCAGTCTTTTCTTAACCTACCCATCTTGTTTGAATTTCTTTCATTTACGAAACTAATCCTATATATAGTGTGGCTCCTTATGGCTGCCAAATGGCTCCCTGTGGCTCCCAAGTGGCTCCCAAGTGGCTGTCAAGTGGCTCGCTGTGGCTCCCAAGTAACTCCCAAGTGGCTCCCTATGACTGCCAAGTGGCTCCCTGTGGCTGCCAAGTGGCTCCCAAGTAACTCCCAAGTGGCTCCCTATGGCTGCCAAATGGCTCCCTGTGGCTCCCAAGTGACTCCCTATGGCTGCCAAATGGCTTCCTGTGGCTCCCAAGTGGCTGCCAAGTGGCTCCCAAGCGGCTCCCTGTGGCTGTCAAATGGCTCCCTGTGGCTCCCTAAAGGTCATTTGGCCTTTTGACAGTAGAAATGTCCCTGCCAAGTACGAACCTCAAAACCCATAGGGCACAGTATCTAAGTCTTTTTAATGACACGTTTAGTGTAGACCATTCTATAGCGTTTGGTTTCTTTTCTATTGAATACTTTGGCCGAATATTTGTCTCTAGTAATTTTGGAGGAGTTGGTGACTTTCTCCTATTTTTCTTCCAAACCCAACATGTCTTTCTTGTGAAAAAGTACTGTGTCTTTGACAGAGTCAACATTGATCAATTGTGAGTTGATATAATTCAAAGTAAATCCTCTCACTTTGCAAGTTTCTTTGCCAGATTTTGTTTTGTAGGCATGATTCTTTGGCCCTCCTGAACAAAAAACCGCAATGGGGTCTCCTTCTAATTCATCAGTGAGTTCCCCTAAATAGTCCCCCAAGGGTGGATTCATATCACCAGGGACAGAGACAAAAATGACTGAGTCTGTATCATAGTACAACACACGTTCTTGTAGCATGTCCAACACGCTATACAATTTTAGCCTTGCATAACAGGTGGTAAATGTGGCAATAAAGATATTGGTGACATCACTGTCTGGAATGAATTGAGTGTCGTGCGTCCACTGAAACTGGGCTACATGATTGTTCAGAATGTGAAAATCGTGTAGGGTCTTTTTGGGTCAGCCAAAAGTTGATACAGTTCTTCTAGTTTTGTACTGTGAACAAATTTGGTCTGTTTCATGTTTTGTCTCTGGGCATATTTACCCCAAAATGAATTTAACATCAATTTCGAAAGTGCTCTCAAGCCAGGATTTTTTTCAATTTTGTCATAGTTTAACCGAATACCTTCATTCTTCAAATAATTGTCAATGTATTTCTGTTTGTCTTCCTCTGTCTGACACCATGCAGGCCAACCCGATGACTCTTGTTTGATTTTGAGGAAGGTGTTAATATAACTCGCAAACAGACCACCTGACTGGGTGGTTTTGTCATACTGGGTGGTTTCTGCCCAGTGATAAACTTCATACATTTTCTGAATTTCGTAACCCTTTTCAAGAGCTTTGGCTAACTCTGGTGTGCACCATGTCCCAATGAAGCTACGCTCTTCATCCGAGTGCTGACATGGTTCTTGTTGTTCCGTTTCAGCACACGTGTGACATAATGCAAATTTGAGTTTACCTTGGGACTTCAAAGGTAAAACGGGATGGTACAGTCCACGAAGGGCTAGGATTGTGACTTTGGCAATGCCAAATTACTGATCCAAGTATTTGAAGTTTGTGGTAAAGATTTGAGGATGCCCAACGGGATACTGTCCATACTTGTTCACCCAAGGATACAAGGATGTGAAATCCATATACAAAATGTTTTCCTTCTCCTTGGCCTCGTAAAACAGTTTGGAAGCATTGGTACGTCCACCGAAAAATGAATCTCTGGGATCTAATCGTTCCTGAAGATCTAAGGTGGACACGAACATTTTCAGCTCAGGTTTAGTTTTCAGTTCTTGCCTGAACTCATGTTCCCAGAGGGTCACTAACTCGTAACCCTTCTCTTTGATGGTTGCGTTTCTTTTCATGGTTAGAGCATACAACTCACTGACTGACTGCTTAGTGTAAGGCAATACTGTTTTGTTCCTGTCATGAGGATAACACGTAGGACAGCTATGATAGAGACAACCATCAAATTGGTAGACAGTCTTACTGTCACGACAGTACCCATCCACCTTGTCCCTGGGATCAGATACTCCCCTTCATTCAAAGCTTGTTGAATGTGCTTATCATGGGAATGAATCAACCATTAGAGCCATTGTATGGAGATGAGACTGTATTGACCCTTGGTGTATCCATCTCCAGGGACCTTCGCAATGGGACTAGGAAGGGTTACTTCCTTGTGAATCACAGCCCCTGCCTCTTGTACTGCTTGAAGGGTTAGCTAGGACCCAGGTTTGACTTCCATCCATTGCTGTCCTTTTACCTCTTTCACAGAAAGCCAAGGGGCAATGTGACCATGCCACAGTAATTTTACATGGCTGTGCTTGGTCAAAAACTTGTGTTTGAATACCCCATGGCAGACACTGGCAATGGTAATGTAATCTGTAGGATCAATGCCCGGTTCTTTCTTCTCACTGATTTGCTGAGTTTTAGGGTCCTTAACAAGATATGTCTTGGTAGTGACAGACAATAATAACTGTCGGAACGTCATGAGAGCTTCTCTCAAGATCTGGACATCTGACCGACAATAGTCTTCCATCTCTTGAGCAAAGTCAAACATTTTGTCCTTTTGTTCTGCATGCCATTGCAGAAAGTCACTCCTACCCTTGGTGGACATACTGTTCACTCTATAGAAAGAAGCATCAGGATAAGGTCCAACATACCGTTGATTGGCGTGGGTATTAGAATAATGTGGGAAATAGCCTATCTTCAACTCTTCCAGATGAAACATCTTGGGAAGGCTGGCCAATTTGGTATTGAAATAGGACAAACTGTCCAACAGTCGAATTTTGAAGCCCCGAGGGACATGCATGGACATGAGTTTGGACCCATTGTACACAATGTTGTCAGGTAGGATACTATTTTGGATCAGATAGTCCAAAATAAAATAACCATCGTAACCCTTGAAATTGTGGGAAAACACTGAAAAGTTTTTGTGAGCTTTTGTGAAAAGCCATTGACAGAATAGTGCTGCTGTGTATGGGAATTTGAACTTGACTTCTCGATGACCACAAGTGTCTGGACATGGGGGCATCTTGAAACATTTGAATTGCTTGTGCCATTTAGAACAATGATCGCAACGAGATCCACAACTCGTACACATTGCATCCGAAGTGACAGGTTCATCCTTGCACACATCACAGACAGACTGGGCGATGACAAAGTTAGGCTTGTGTTCCTGACGCCCACACCACGACTGATGACAATTATCACAAGGGGTATGGTGAGAGCAATCATCATCAGGTCCACACTGTGAACAAGGGCAAGGTAGATAACCTTCTGCACAGGTAGACACCTCATCTTGTGAGCACTCAAAATCAAACATGATAAACTTTTTTACTCCCTGTTTGTCATTCACAGATAGGGGTGTATGGTAACAATGATGATCCATGGACACCCTCTTACCACAGGGTTGACACATGTAAGTGTCACAGTTGTGCTGACCATCTTTGTTTTGCCAAATGTTTAGGACTTTAAAACACTGAGAACAGCGCCAGTAGGTCTCACATTCTGATGGGAGGTCACCCTTTTTGCATTTTTTGGGTTGTTTGTGAGTCACAAAACACTCTTCCGATCGACATTGCATGTTGCAGTCAGGACAAGTTTTTGCAGTATCATTGACCTTACAGGATTTTCTCTTGCAGACCCGACAATAATTTTCACATTCATGCTTGTGATTTTTGCTAAAAGGGGTGAGACAGTGGTCACAAAAATAACTTTGACTGAAAAAGCCAGAAATGTTCGGGATAGCATGAACATGGTTATCCACTAAATAGAGAAACAATTGTTTTCTGTCATCTTTAATTCCTTTGGTCATGACTTTATTCCCTAGTGATGCACTGACCACCAAAATTTGGCATCCCAAGACAGCTTCCAATTTGGGAATATCTGTCAAACTGGCCATTCACACCTGCTTTATCACACATAGTTTTGGCAAAAAGGGTTTGTTGTGTACTTGTGGAAGCTTTCAAGTTGGTGTACAAGGCGGGCGGACATTTCTTGTGCTCCAGTGCCATATGAGCCATATGAGTATTTTTCTTGTCATTGGTTGACATGACTAGAAACCTACACTCGCATTGATCTAAAGGATCAGCTTGGAGGAGATCCTCCCATTCAACCTTGGATACTTGATGAACTTTTGCGAAACATACAGCTAAAGCTCTTGCCATACACATGTTGTCTTTATTTTTTATTTCGACAATAGACGTAGGTGCAAAATGATATTAAGCAAGTGACACACAACTTTATGCATAAGGAGAAGCTACACGTGAAGTATAATTTGGGTAGTACCCAGTGTGCACACCATGTGTATTGTAAGAGGTCCCTTCGTCCTGTTTAGGCCACGAAATCTCAACCTTCCATATCCGAGGAAGGATTCCTGAAATCCTGGGGCGGTGTTGGGGATTTGGATAACGTCTGAAATGTCGATTTGTTCCCGGCGTGTTTAATAGGTGAAACATCAGGGGTTTATGCGGGTCAGGGTAACACATTATGATTGAGAATCTAGCTAAATGTAAACAATGAACAAATGAAGGGGTTTTCTGTAACTTAAATTCATGTTCCGTCGATACGGTCTGTAGTGCGCAGGCTGGAATCTGACAAATGTCCGTAGTTCGAATTTGTCAGCATTGAACTAGGCTCTTGATGTTTGCAATGCTCCACCACAAATGCTTCTTAACACACCTTTACTCTGGATGGGAAAAACATTCTCAAGAATATCCATGAACATATGTCAAGGCATATCGACTTTATAATTGGATTTTGGTTATTTTGGTTCCCACCAATACTTCAGCACAATTAGTAATTCTTGTTGGGATACCAAAGGGTGTGCTTTTACGTGACGGCAGAGAAAACAGGAGTTGTCTGACGAAATGTGAGACTGAGGTCAAGTTCAGCTGAAGAAATGTGTGATTTTAATCCTAATATTCCAAAACATTTTGTTGTGCGTGTATAATGGCAAATAAAAGTGACAGTAGAAGGACACGTTTCTTTATCAGGTATGGTTAGATACCAACACATGGGCACTTACTGAAATTGGCAATGTCAGATTATTTCATAGATGACAACGGATATGCTGCTTACGTCATAAAGTGCAGTAAATGTGAAGGCTATTGTAAACTATAAAAACACGGATTTAAAAGTCAGGCGTCGTTTTCAATTTGAAGGTTTCATTTTCTGGCCGTTATATGTAGGAAGTGCTAGGTAACCACTACTTTGATAAAAGTCGGTCAAAACGTCTAAAAATATGAACTATATTCTAAACATAGGCATTTCAGAGCTGTCACAGCGTCACAGGGACTGGCAGAATTACTAATGTTTACTGAAGTACAAGCTACATTTCCATACATACTTTCGGAGTATAACAGGGTTGAACTGATGACTGGTTTCTATTCGATTTACCTAAACGGTGCATACTATGCTGATCCTGAGAAACAGGACTGCACCAATTACTCCAGCAATACAGATTGAAGCTTACGTTTAGACCGTGGCTGGTCAAGCAGCTGTCTATACTCTGCCACATAACACAATGCAAAGTTATAGTTTAATATCTAATCTGCAGAACAGAAGGCTACTCGTACATAACAGCGTGCAGTGTGTCTAGTGAGGATCATTTCCTCATGCTGCCCTTGACACTGGTGCAGTTGCATGTAAGGATTCTTCGAACTGCGGAGACCTTTTCCACGTTAAAATTTCTCTCAATTCAAACAAGAACTTTGGAAGTTTCTGAGATCTAGTAATTAGAAACACTCGACTGGGACAAGTTGTGTATTGGACGGGTATGTCAAACTAAGGGGAGTCATATTGGAAATAGGCACCCGTGGCGAGCCACCTCCTCGTGGTGGGTGCTGGGTAACGCCAAGAGCTCGCTGACACCCCCGTAGTGGACCCGGGGATATATTTGGTCCACCAACCCGTTTGCCGTGGGTTGCGTCCCTGTGTCGGTGGGGGAGGGGATCCTGGTGGTTGAGGGCAATGGGAGCAGGACCAGTGTTCCTATTGCTCAACACACCACTTCAGCCCTGACTTCACCCAGACGGGTGGTAGACGATTCTATCAATCGGCTGGTCACGCCAAGCCCTATGTATGGACTTATGTCATTACACAGTTTTAATTTGGAAAGGAGTTACTTTTGGACTTGGCACATTTGTTTATATCAAATGTTAAAGATTTTTCGATATGATGTTTTGAACTCATGGGCCAATCTGGTGGATGTGTTATTTATAACTCTTCTGCTGGAGTATATCATCCGAGTATCCTTCGTTCTGCACTTGTTTTTATCATTGTCCTTGTGATACTGGTGGGTGGGGAGCTCGGGTGATGAAAATATAAACATTAAACATGGCTTATGAATCCACACCTAAGAAAACCAAACGTGCTCTTGAAACTGATCCGACCGTCCAAATCAATTGACTTCTGGCCACGTTTTCTAGTGATTGAAACTACTGACAAGACACCTTTCAAGTTGAACCCTTTTGCAATATCTAAGGGTATTCAGGGTATTGCTGGAGAAGTCAAAAACATAAGAAAGTTACGTTCAGGTGTGCTGCTGATTGGATGCTCTAAAAGACAACAATCAGCCAACCTTATGAGTACCGAATCATTCGTTGGCTTTCCAGTTACGGTCTCTGCTCATAAGACCTTAAATACAAGCAAAGGCATCATCAGGAACCCCGATCAACTATTTGCTGAAATGTCAGAAATGGACATCGCATACGAGATGAAAGATCAAGGTGTGCTCTATATCAAAAGCTTTTAGACCCGTAAAAAAACAATGAAACTGTTCCCACCAATACTTATCTCTTCTCCTTTTCGTCTCCGACAGCTCCAAAATCATTGAAGGCTGGTTACTGCAACATTAAGGTTGACATGTACATTCCCAATCCATTCAGATGTTTTAAGTACGGCCATGGTGTAAATACTTGTACATTGTCCGTTGTGTGTGCTCACTGTGGTGAGAAGACACACACAACAGAAGATTGTACAAGAACCTTTAAAAAGTGCACCAACTGTTCAGGAAACCATACATCTTTTTCGAAAGAGTGCCCGATTTGGAAAGAACACATGGAAGTTAACAAGATCAAATTTACACAAAACATCAGTTTCTCGGATGCCCAAAAACTTGTTAAGAGATCTGAGCTTCCAGACAGTTATGCTTCTGTAATCAAAACATCAACTGAATCCAGCCATAAATTATCTACTTTATCCACAAGCTGTCAAACAAATTTGACTTTGGTCAAATGTGATTCTCCCCAGATATTATATCCCACCACATCGTCTCAAACTATGGAGTCACTTCCTAGTCAGTCACAAAAGCAGTCAGAGTCTTCTTCTGATCTTAAGCCATCCTCTCAGTTGCGTTCACAATCTAAATCGTCAGGTGATACTCAGTCAGCTGTATCAAGCAAAAGTAAACTGAAGCATGAGGCCTCAAAAAACAAAGTGGAAGAGCCCCGAAAGGGTCGGAAAATAGAATACAGCTACACAACAGATATGGATCTCTGGAGGACATGGACGTATCTGAAAACGTCCATTCTAGGGCACATAGCCTGTCGCCCTCCAAAAAGGTGCGGAGTAGATCCCCAATAAATCCTCCCAAAAGATAGTTTCTTCTTATAATATCAAACAGTGGAACAGCAGAGGGCTAAGTGATAATTTCACTGATTTACAGCTATTGATCCAGGACTTTATTCCATCAGCAGTCTGTCTGCAGGAGACATATTTAAAGCAGATGGATACTTTTGACCTAAGCCATTTCAATGCTTACCATTCTTTTTCACCCTCGGGCGAGAGGGCCACTGGAGGAGCTTCTATCCTTATAAACCAGAATATTATTCAGAGCCCTAGTATTCATAATACTGGTCCCCAGGCTGTTGCCGTGCGACTTACTTTACACGTTGCACTCACACTATGCTCTTTATATATCTCATCGTCTTCAACACTTCAGAAGACCGAACTTCAAAATTTGTATCACAAACTTCCGAAACTCTGTGTTATTATGGGAGACGTAAATGGCCACAACCCACTCTGGGGTGGTACAGCTACTAATGCTAAAGGTAAAATACTAGAGGAGTTCTGTTCCGAAAATGATTTATGTATTTTCAATGATGGGTCGAACACATATCTACATCCTGGCACAGGAACATATTCAGCCCTTGATTTATCGGTTTCTGATTCAAGCCTTCTAAATGAATTTGAATGGTCAGTACATGAAGACCTCTGTGGGAGTGACCATTTCCCAACATTCCTAAAACCTGTGAATCCATCTGATGTTCCTCCATCATCAAGATGGAACTTTAAAAAGGATAACTGGCGTTTATATGAAACTCTGTGTGCTGAGAAACCTAAACCTGAACGTTTTATTGACGTTCCTGATGCAATTAAATGTTTTTGTGATGAAATGAATGATATTGCTCATGAATGTATACCAAAGTCCTCTGCAGTTCCACATATTCGCAAACCATGGTTCAATGATCAATGCAAACAAGCTAGAAATGAACGGAAAAAGGCAGAACACTATTTCCGTCGACACCCCATGGTACATAATTTGAATAAATTTAAGATTTTAAATGCTAAAGCACGGCGTACTTTTAAACAAAGCAAACGCCAATCTTGGCAATGATATGTATCACACATTAATTCACGTACACCGATGTCTAAAGTCTGGAATATGAAAAAAAAAAAATCAAAGGTAAGGGCTCCAAATCTAGTATTCACCATCTTAAAGATGGAAACCAGTTATTAACTAATGAAACCGATATTGCTAATAAACTTGGTGAAACTTTGGCAAAACATTCTTCCTCGTCAAATTATGAGCCTAACTTCCAAACATATAAAAAACAGCAAGAAAAGAAAACTGTTAACTTTAATTCAGATAATGGGGAAGACTATAATGAAACTTTTTCCTTACATGAGCTCCACACTGCTCTTGATCAGGCTCATGATACTGCTTCAGGAGCTGATAACATACATTATCAACTCCTGAAGTACTTGCCAGATACATGCTTAGAGACGCCCTTACATACTTTTGATAACATTTGGACATCTGGACAATTTCCTTCGTCGTGGCATGATGCTATAGTTGTTAGCCTTCCTAAACCTGGACGTGATCCGACTGATCCTTCCAATTATAGGCCAATTTCACTTACTAGCTGTGTTTGCAAGACCATGGAACGCATGATAAATAATCGACTTGTCTGGTACTTGGAAACAAATAGCCTAATAACAGATATACAATGTGGTTTCCGCAAAAGCAGAACTACAGTCGACCATTTAGTGCGTTTAGAATCTTTTGTTAAGAATGCCATAATTAATAAACAGCATGCAGTGTCGATCTTTTTCGATCTGGAAAAATCATATGACACCACTTGGAAACATGGGATTTTAAAAGATTTACATGACTTCGGATTGCGAGGCCGATTGCCTCAATTTATGGTCAACG
The DNA here is from genome assembly GCF_037392515.1 of Haliotis asinina. Taxonomy (NCBI): domain Eukaryota; kingdom Metazoa; phylum Mollusca; class Gastropoda; order Lepetellida; family Haliotidae; genus Haliotis; species Haliotis asinina. Next base: position 9,332,040 of record NC_090280.1, read on the forward strand.
TTTTAAATAATAGATAAATTAATATTTCAAGTCCGTGTGGGTTCTACACTGTCTGATCATTACAGTCAGGATCAGGGTGTACCACAAGGCAGTATTTTGTCTGTTAAACTGTTTAGCATCAAGATAAACAATTTATCAAAGGTTTTTAACGATTCAATTGATGGATCACTTTTTGTGGATGATTTTAACATTTCATGTCGGGGTAAAAACATGCATACTGTTGAACGGCAAATGCAGTTGTGTCTAAACAAGATAAATAAATGGAGTTTGGAAAACGGCTGTAAATTTTCTAAAACTAACTGTATACATTTCTGCCGTAAATACAAACCACATAAGGACCCTGAACTGTATCTAAACGGCACACCTATTAAAGTTGTAAAGGAGGCCAAGTTTCTGGGTCTTATATTTGACTCCCACTTGACATTCTTGCCGCATATTAAATCCCTTAAAGTTAAATGTTTGAAGGCACTCGCTCGACTCTTTCCAACTCAAAATGGGGAGGCGATCAAACCACCCTACTTCACTTATACAGATCACTCATTCTCTCCAAGCTTGACTGTGGTTCCATTGTATACGGCGGAGCCTGTAAAAGCAGCCTGAAAATGTTAGATTCTATCCATCATCAAGGTCTAAGATTATGTCTTGGATCTTTTAGAACTTCTCCCGTTGACAGTCTTTATGTCGAGGCAGATGAGCTATCTCTCACTCAGCGACGTATAAAATTATCTTTACAATATGTTACAAAACTATACTCTAACAAATCTAACCCTGCTTTTAATTGTGTCTTTAACCCTCTTTATGAGGTTTTATATATCAAAAAGTCTTCTCTTATTCCACCTCTAGGGCACAGAATTAAACCCTTTTTTCTTCAGCCAGCATACAGCTGGAAAACATAGTTCCCTCCCGTCTTCTTTCTTCTCCTCCTTGGCAGATAGTTAGACCACAAGTTGACCTAACATTAACTACATTTAAAAAATCAGAAACGAATGAATTACAGTATAAACAAGAAGATCATCAATTGAAACATAAATATAGCAATTATAAATCCTTATTTACAAGTCAGTCGAAGGACGGTGGTGCAGTGGCTTGTGCCACTGTCATTGGATCCAGAACAACATTTTCTAGATTGCCAGATAATAGTTCTATTTTTACAGCAGAAGCTAATGCCATATTAACAGCTCTTAAATATATTCAAAGACACCCAAAAGGTAAACAATATATAATCTATTCCGACTCTCTTTCTTGTCTTCAGGCTATTAAAAATTTATCATGTAAACATCCACTTTTAATTGACATTATTGAATTGTATAATTATCTTGCTACTGGCCAATACGACATCGTCTTCTGTTGGTTACCCAGCCATGTAGGCATTTCAGGTAAACACAATGGCCGATCTTGCTGCTAAGGCAGCACTCAATAAATCTGTGACACCACTTCTTATTCCATACTCTGATTATAAAGCGAGCATTAGAACTTATATCCGTGATCTGATGCAAAAGAAGTGGGACACCCAGGTAGGTATAAATAAATTACATGAAATAAAACCGTATATTGGTTACACCTACTTGGGCTGTCTGTCCAGATTTGAAGACGTTATTTTAAGACGATGTCATATTGGCCATAACAGATATACTCATTGATACCTTTTAAAAGGTGAGGATCCTCCATTTTGTATCCCTTGTGATGAGAGAGTCACGGTCAAGCATATCCTGCTTGACTGTGTCGAATTCTCCATCACAAGGGATAAATATTTCAATGTAAAAACTATCAAGGATCTTTTTACCAGAGTTAGTTCTCATTTAATCATTGTTTTCTTAAAAGAAATTGATTTTTTGGTTGAATTTTGAGTAATATGTTCTGTAAATAAATGTATTTGTATTATCGGTAGTTTAGATCTGTAACTAGAATTGTTAGTGGCTGTACCCTCAAAGGGGGTTGAAGTATTGTAAAATTATAGTCCTCCTGAGAGGGTACGTAAGTCCATTCACAGTAAATTTAAACTTTCCACTGTTCGTAATCGTAGCACATTTGTATTTTTAATTTTTGGCTAGATATGTCTAAATTGCTAACAGCTGGGGGGATGATGTAAATCCAACTAGGGTCCATGCACGTAGCAAAGGTACTGTAAGTCCCCATGGTCCCTAGTATGGTGATCTACCTTCAGGTGTTGGCAATCTATAGCCTGTTTTATATTGTCTTGTCCGAATAGTGCTATTAAATTTAACTTACCACGCTCGTTTTAATCCCATTTGTGATATTCTAGTTGTTTTACTGTCCTTCGCTGACAGGTTTTTATAATGTGTGTATGATCATTTTCACTGTTGAATGTTCTCGTCACGATATGGCTGAGATATTGCCCATGTGACGTTAAATATTAGCTCACTCACTCAGTCATATTGGGAATAAACCGATGTCACGCCACAGCTAGCAAGGGAAAGCTTACGATATCGACTTTTCGCACATGTATTACTTCAGGGAAACACTCTCAGTATATTCCTCATGTGTATTTACTTCTGTGAGTGAGTTTAGTTTTACGCAGCACTCAGCAATATTCCAGTTATATGACGGCGGTCTGTAAATAATCGAGTCTGGAACAGACAATCCAGTGATCAACAACATGAGCCTCGATCTGCGCAATAGGGAACCGATGACGTGTCAACCAAGTCAGCGAGCCTGACCACCCGATCCCGGTAGTCGCCTCTTCCGACAAGCATAGTCGCCCTTTATGGCAAGCATGGGTTGCTGAAGGCCTATTCTACCCCGGGACCTTCACCGGTCGCATTTACTTCTGTATTGAATGGGATTCATACACAATCATATGCTTGTCCGGCAACATGACGTGGTCACCTGATCTGATTCACATTTGTCTAACAATGTACTGTTGTACCACTCTGGAGGTTTTCATCCTTGAGTTATCCATAAGGGTAACGCTATTTTTCAGGGCATTATCATTTGCAGAAGCCTAAGGTCTTTCATTAACTGCCCACCGGTGGAGGGCAGTTGAAAAGACCGAGGGCTTCTGCAAATGAAAATGCCCTGAAAAATAGCGTTACCGTTGTTATAGCTAAAATGAATAGAATTTTTAATAAAATCAGAATAAAAACAGCGGCATCGGTTTAGAAGCATTTACTGCCAACAACAAAATGACGGAAGTCACTGACACATTTTACAAATATAGTCACGTCATAGAACAACACAGATGACGTCACTATTGAGAGTGACGATATTCGACCTTGACCTTTGCTCATACTACCAGCCGCCATTGTTTTCAGTGATCAACAACGTTAGACTTCAAGTCGATATTTCCATTGATGTATGTTGTAATTTATGGTACAATTGTCATGGTTGGCACAGGCAGGAAAGTGCATAATGGCACAGGCACATGTGACGAATGTGAGCCAGATATATGGTCATTAATGAACCCAAGTTCAATCGAGCCGTAGGTGACCTAACAACGGACTTGATAATGGCCCGTCGTTAAGCATTTTGCGGGCATTGTCAAGTTACAGTGGCCCGCTCATTTCTGATAACGCGGGGCCGTTTTAATGATACTTCTATCCATTTTAGCTATAATGCACATTATATCGTTTCAGTATGGTCTTTGTTTTACATATTACATTGTAATTATGATTGAGTTTAGGTAATGACTCTAAATCACAATGTCTTGTTACGTCTAATTTGTTTTCAAGATGTGTGTAATGTATTTCGTACAAAGGTGAGAATGTGTTCATATGCAAAGTCAAATTGCGGTATATGGTGTCTTCGTAGACTTCTAACGCTTTACATATAGGATATGTTAGACGGTTGGACAGCTCTTCTATCCAGAGCCGTATATTCTCCTCCCTCCCCCAGGATGTAGGTAATCACCATCTGAAACAGTTAAAAGAAATTAGCAAAGTCTGTTTCTTTATAAAAATCTAATATTAGCACATAGATTCAAGACGAACGACTGAGTGCGATAAAATATAGTCACATTGGCTATATTTCAGCCGTATCGTGACTTGACAAGACAAACGAATGAAGTGATAAAACTAGCTGAAATTATCTGATTCATATATTCATCCATGATATACTTCGGCTAGAACGAAATGGCTAAAATGAATTGTGCTGTGTACTAAAACGACTGAGCCATTGTAGAACAAAACCATTTTGAACCAAAAAAAAATTAAGGCAAAACCTATAAGGAAACGAATCCCCCAAAATAAATGATGACCTGTGGGCAAAATCCCCAAACGTTGTGATATGAACACAGAAGAGTGATAAACAGCATATGAAGTGATAATTAGATTTACTGGAAACCCTGTATGTATATACATCAGTCAATGAGGCCAGACAAACAGTAGTGTAAAAACCAATGATGATGTGAACACAACAGATATACACCTTCATTAGTGTCAATATAGGTCGCTTTGCGATTTCCCAGGAACTAGAGAGGCATTCCCCTTGATACCATAAAGTAAAGGTTGTTATCTGTCTATCTGTCTGTCTGTCTGTCTGTCTGGTATTGAATTAAAAATCCAATTTTTGCCAGCGTTCTTTATAAGTGTGATGCCGGCTAAATATGTTTGCCTTCGTTATTTATTGGGTTTCTTTTTTCTACGTGTTGTTATTTTCTGTCCTAAGGGGGTCCAAGGTTGTTGTTGTTCCCTCCCTAGGAGGCTTTTGGCAGCAAGGGATTTGTCCGCACACCGACTGAACATATACATTTCTGTGACCTATCGCGTGTGATGATTCTGTTTTATGATTCCAAGGTGGCACCTACTGTACCTGGTTTGCACCCAAAATGAACATGCAGTGCATAGACGTATTGGCCATTGGGCGTACTGTTAATTCAGATACCTGTTAACCCGACAAGAAACAAACATAGAAACATTCAGCTTCCAGAGGTTGATAATTTATGCACATTTAAGGAGTGATACCATTATATGGATAAACAGTGACCGCCAGTTGTCACTTACAAAGCAAGTAAATTATACACCTACACCTAACACCCGCACCGAAAATTGTGGCTTGCACCAATTTTAGTGTAAGCAGCTACAAGTGCAGGTTATGAATATATTCCCATGTCACATATTCAGCGTGTAATTACCAGGCAATCCCCAAGAGTCGCTTTCATTCAAATTACGATCAATATTTGTATGAACCGTTAGTTTCATATCTCATAGTGACATGTTAACAGTAGGTATTTTGGGATATATTCTTCCTCATTAAATGTTACCGGTTTACAACATGTGACCGTTCATTCGCTTGCATAGTCACACATGTGTTGTGACATACCCCACACTATCAAATACATATTAGGACGATAAGAAGATTGACTCTTTTTCAAATCAGTTTACCTTTCTTTTGATGGCGAGGACGATGAGACACAAGGCGGCACCAACAACTCCAGCAATAATAACTATAGTTGAGCTTGTGGTTATTTGTCCAATTGCTTTAGTTTCTGCAATCGGAGTATTCAGACAAGGTCAGACAATACGTCAGAAAACAGACATGTGTTAGTTTACTTTGAACAAAACAAACAGAACGAAGACTCAGATGCCATGTAGTGTGGAACGTCAGTGTAAAAGAAAACTCAATACTGATCCAGATTGCACGCAGTCTAAAAGGCGTAATAGGGTGAAAAACATACCCTGCATTATAGGTGGTACTGCTACGTGTTGCGGATCGCAATCAAAGAAGTACTTGAGTTAGCATTAGCACTTGAGAATGTAACTCACTGTTGCTGAGTCGGGTCACACCGCCGCAGCTGAGATTCCAGTGTTGGACTTAACAGCTGAATACCAGCCTTATCCCACCCAAGTGTGTTTCAGTCACATTGAATGTTATTGGTGAAAGACCTTGGTCACCAACATGTAATTGCGAGACGTCACCTGTCTGCAGTGTGAAGTTTGAATCTGCAGAACAGTAGTAGCCTTGTATATCGTAATACGCAGTAATGTCCATGGTCAGTGTCACCGCTTCATGCAGGGTTAGACTCTCTGTGTCCTTGTCACTGGTGATGTTGCATGCTGGTGTCCTGGGAACTGAAAGACCTGCATTTTTTTGCCAGAATGGTGTCAGTATCTTCGAAATTGTTAAAGTGTACTCACTCTGATGCCAAGTTTAGAAATGCATACACATCTAACCATTAATCGATAATCCGTTTAACTTTCGTTACATAACGCAGACTAGGGTTAGTATCAGAATTCAATCATTCTGATTTGTATAAATACGAACAAAGCATTAGAGCTGAAATATAAGTTTACCACAACATATAAATGACCGTGTGTTCTTTCATGCCTAACCTCACCTCAAAGAAAATATCACATATGTATAACATTGTTGACGGATTTATATAAATTCCCGATTTCGACAGTGAAATTTCACATGTCTGTAATTAGTCTAGACAATTCAAACAATGAGCTGACTTGTCGTCCCTATTTTGACAGTCCACGGCTCACATATATGTTAATTAGTCCTACTATCTAATGGTAAAATTGTGCCTTTCTCACTGGATTACATTACCAGCCTCCCTGGCTTTCATTGTAATCATCTTACACATGCAACCACGTCAAATAATCACTAGTCCCTTATTTTATCACCCCCAAGCGGTATTAGTGTTAAGAAATGCTACTTGTTCTGTATTTCTCTCAATTGATTTCCTTCACCTAATTACTCTAAATTACTACAACTAGTTTCTGTTAGTCCCAGTATTGACAGCGAAATTTCATAAATTAACGAATTCGACACATGAGCCTTGATGTGTTTATTGTGGACATACGAGGGGATGTCAATAAGTTTTGAACCTTGAGCATTTTTCATACCCAGTTGTCACGGCCTATCGTACGACATTGAACCTTGGGGAATAGCTGACGTGATATATAAGTTTTGGTATCCTACTCTCAGAAGTTATTGAAGAGCTCACATTGACAGAAAGAGACCCCCTTCACGGCAGTGAAAATGAATACAATTGAGTATAGAGCAGTAATTAAGTTTTTAGTTCTTGAAGGAAACGCGGCGAAGAACATTGAAGAAAGGCTTTCAGCAGTTTATGGGAAGTCTTCCCCTTCATCTGCTACCATCAAACGATGGGTCAATGAATGTAAGCATGGTAGAGAGAGTCTTGAAGATGACCCCTGTCCAGGTCGCCCAACAACAAGCACTAGTCAGGAAAACATTGACAGAGTGCATAGACTTGTGCTGGAACATCGTCGAATCACTCTCCACAAGATGGGTGCCAAGAATGCTTACAGATGGAATGAAGCAAACAATGGTCACCATAAGCAGCTCCATGCTAACCAGATACAACAAGAATCCAGAAGATTTTCACTTTAGGCTAGTAACCTGTGATGAAACCTGGATCCACCACTATGATCCTGAGAGCAAACAGGAATCCATGCAATGGAAACATGTCACTTCTTCCAGGACCAAAAAGTTCAAAGCTTCCAGATCAGTGCACAAGGTAATGGCGACAGTCTTCTGGGATAGCAAAGGCGTCATCCACATAGATTACTTAGAAGAACAATGAATGGGGAATATTACGCTAACTTGTTGAGGCAAGTGCGACAGTCAATCAAGGAGAAGCGCCGGGGCAAGATCAGACGTGGTATTCTCCTACATCAAGACAATGCTCCAGTACACACCTCTCGCGTTGCAGCCGCTGCTGTCCGGGAATGCGGGTACAAAATCTTGCCGCATCCCCTATACTTTCCAGACCGGGCACAAAGTGATTACCATCTGTTCCCAAATCTCAAGAAACACTTGCGTGGTCGTAGATTTCAGGATGATAATAAGCTTATTGCTGCTACTGAGGCTTGGTTTGAGGACCAAAATGGCGCATTCTACAGAGATGGTATCAGCGACTGGCAGAATAGATGAAACAAGTGTCTTGACTCACAAGGGGACTATGTTGAAACATAAATGTGGTTATCATCCCTATGTTACCACTTGCTTCTTTGGAGAGGGGGGTAAGCGTGATCGTATGGTTATTGCGCCACATACGTGCATCAAGACCCATCATGAGATCATGAGATGAGAGGAAATACACGTAGTTATCCGAGAGGTATAGAACAATTCACTTCCTATGTGTATGCGCCATTGATGAAACTCACTTACGTCTTGGTTTGAGAGTGGCAAACAGTTATATTGAATGTTACACGGTGAGAGGTCAGTGTTGGACTTAGGTCGATGTTGACAATCAGAAGAGGAAGTATACATATGCAGATAGGCCGAATGATGACAACTCCAGTAAATCCGTGTGTGTGTCGTCAACACAGTAACCAGTCTTATATGCCAGCTACATAAACTGTGCACTGTCACAATATTATCCCAGTTGATAAGTACGATAACAATGGCAAATGTACATATAACTTTAATGGAGGGATCATGAGACCATAACAAGTATGGAGAATTTCAATTGAAAAGTCAGTCATAACGAGTCCACAAGCGAGAAAGGGGTCAAACGACCATGTCACATGCTCAATATTGCCTCCATCGGCATTGAGAACAGCAGTGCATCGACGACGCATAGAGCCTATCAAACGTACAAGGAAGGCTTTGCGGGATGTCACGCCAAACTCTACTACATTCTGTTGCAAGGCCAAGGACGTTATCTGAGGAAGACCGCGTAGACGTCTATCAATCTCATCCCAAACATGCTCTATCGGGGAGGGATCCAGTGAATTTGCAGGGCACGACAGTAGGTCAGAGTTGAGGTGTTGCAAGAAATACTTGCAAACCCTTGCTGTATGAGGGCGGATGAGAAAGACAGTGTAGACGTCGATCTGTCTCGCCCCAAACATGCTGTATCGGGGAGAGATCCGTTGCAATCCAGGGCAACGTCAACGTTGTGGTTTTGCAAGAAATCCATAGCAACCTTTGCAGTATGAGGGTGGGCATTGTCCTGTTGGAATGTTAACCCAGGGCCCTGGCGTTGCAGAAAAGGAATTGCCACAAGTTATCTGATCCCTTTAGCCCACACCGATTACATTGCCCTGAAAAATCACAAAAGTGGTTCTTTGACATGCTGTTATTCCACCCCAAATCATCACTGAATCATCGCCAAAGCGATTGATCTCCAAGACACGGGCTTGTGCATTATGTTATCGCACCCTTCTACAGGCACGTTGACGTCCATCACTATTGGTAATGTTAAACCTGGACTCATCTGTGAAAACGACAATTCTCCACCAAACCATAGTTGCAGACATGATTTAGATACCACATTCGACGAGCTTGTCGATGACGTTCTGTTAGGATAGATCGTATGGCAGGACGTCCTGGTCTTATCCCGTCCTAGGATGGTCCCAACAACTGCAGTCTGAAACCTCTGGCGGAAGATGTATCACCCCTGTACATCTCTCCTGTTTGGCGCTGTTACACATGGACGTCCAGAACGTGGCCGACAGATGACGCTATTTGTGTTCTGGTAGCGTCTCACCAGGGCATAAATGGTGTTCCTTTGGCAGTGAAAATGTGCAACCACTTGTCGTTGAGACATTACCCACGGACCATCCCAATGGTCTCATGACATTGTACAGACGTTAGCCGTGGCATGCTATGCGTTTCAATAACCATTTAGTTTCATGAACGATGACAAGGGCAGGGGTTGAGCTTTCCAAAGTAACAGTACTTTTAGGCATTCAATTGCTCTTTTTCTCTTTCCCGGCATGCACGAGCAAAACCACTGACGTCACTGAAAGTGCAAGCATGTTTGATACATGTCACTAGTCTCTGAGTGTCATCCTTATGTGTCTACAAAGGTTTGAAAAATTAAAATTCTAAAGTTTTGTATGCAATATGTGCCTAATATATATATATATATATATATATATATATATATATATATATATATATATATATATATATATATATATATATATATATACACATAAATTACTATGATATAATGCAAATGCATACATACAGCATCATCACACCATAATACATTTACAACTTGGAAAGTGCCTCAGGACAAATCTTGTCTTTACCTTTAATGCGTCTAATAAAAAAATTGAACCCTGGCAAAGTTAAACTCCATTTCATACGTCTTTGATTCTTAATGAAGAAAAGTCAATGGATTGTGATCTGTAAACGCTGCAGTTGATAATGCAGTGGTACCTAGACACACTTCAAAATACTGTAAAACTATCAAAAGACCTAATGTCTCTTTCTCAGTGGAAGAATAATTTCTTTGCTGCTTGTCAAATGTCTTGGAAAAATAAAAAAATGACGTTCAATTCCTGAGTCTTCCTCTTGAATCAGGACAGCACCTGCGCCTACATCACTGGCATCAATTGTATCACAAATGCTATCTCAAATTGTGATGCCTGCAATATTGCTAAATTCATGAGCATGGCTTTGACTTTTTCAAAACCAGTCTGACAACTGATATCCCTCTGGAATGTTACCTTCTCCTCAAAAAGGTTTGTAAGTGGTGATACAACATCTGAGAAATTTTATGTTAAGTTATGTTTCATTTTAGTTTCTTATTTTTTCACCTTTTATGTGCTAGATTTGGTTCATGGCCAGAATTCAAGAAATTTTGGTTTCCGGTTTTGTATTTGTTAAAAAGAAACACATCGTAATAACGCGGTTACTAAAGTAATGATTGGACGAGATTTTTGTGTGCATTTCATGAAAATGACAATGCACATGCATCACGAGATGACATCCCTATAAGTAGAGTCACCAAACATACACCGACTCATTCACTTTTCGACAGTAGCAACAGGCCACCATTATCAAGGGAGCAGAGAGACCAAACTTGAATACTGAATGCTGACCAGATTGAAAGACATGTTGGAAATCATAGTTCTGTTCATGTTCGAACAATATACCGCCTGCAGCAACGAGTCCAATCCACTGAATGCACAGCCGACCGTCCTCGCAGTGGAAGACCGCCCGTGACAATGCTGAGGCAAAACCAGCAGATTATCTATCCTCACCTGCAAAATGGTTCTACTAGGTTTATGGAAACTGCACAGACAAGCACTGGAAATCACCATAGACCAATCACCACCGACACAGTGCGGAGGCGTTTGAGGCAGAGAAACGTCAGATGTGACAGGCCTTACCTGGGTCCGATCCTTACTGTTCGACATTAACTCAGGCGACTCGCACATCACTGGAATTTTTCGTCCCCGGGAGTGGCGAACTGTAATCTTCTCCGCCGGAAGCAGGTATTGCTTCTCGACGACTGATAGCAGAGTGAGGGTATGGCGATGACGCGGGAGCGTTTTGCAGATGATTGTGTCCTGGAAAGAGACTCGTGGTGAGGTCTGAACACAATTGTGTGGGATGCTATTGCTCTCAGTCCCAAACTAGGCCCTTTTGTGCTCCAGAATATTAGTCCCGGTAGAGGAACTGGTGTAACACCTGCCCCCTATATTGTTCAAGCACTGAGACCTTCCTCGTGCCATAATGTGGTGACCCGTGAAGGTCCCGGGGTAGAAGAGGCCTTCAGCAACCCATGCTTGCCATAAAAGGTGACTGTGCTTGTTGTAAGAGGCGACTAACGGGATCGGGTGGTCAGGCTTGCTGTCTTGGTTGACACATGTCATCGGCTCCCAATTGCACAGATCGATGCTCATGTTGTTGGTCACTGAATTGCCTGGTCCAGACTCGATTATTTACAGACTGCCGCCATATGGCTGGAATATTGCTGAGTGCTGCGTAAAACTTCACTCACTCACTCACTCATTCACTCCACCATACTTTGGTCATCGTTGAAACCATGTCTTCCAGCAGGACACTTCGCGTCCCCATACTGCCAGAGCAACTAGAGACTTTCTGAGTCAACATAGCATACACAGTCTTCAATTGCCTACCCTCAGTGCAGACTTAAACCCGATAGAACACACGTGGAACGGGATCCAGAGGAGACTCAGAGATGTGCGGCCAAGGTCGACAACTTGCACTGAACACTCTCAGGCGTACCACCAAGTCTGGGCCTGATGTTCCTGTGGTCTTCATCAGCCGTCTCATCCACTCCATATACAGACGAGGCAACGCTGTTCTCAACGCTCAAGGAGGCCATACACGATATTACCTTTCGGATATTGTGCATGTGAACAACTGTGTTTGGGTCTACAGTTTTGGGAAACGTTTAACTAATTTTCATCATTTACTGAACTCATGACAATAATTCTTTCACCCTTCCGAATTTGTTTTGCAATACATCAGTCCATGTTTTAACAGTAACTTTAAACAGTATGGACTGTTTTGCACAATCTAGTATAGAACAGTTGACTGAAGTTAGAGGCTGGTAACTTTCGATGGGTACTGTATTATTTTCCAACGATATTCTATTTTATATAATTATCATATTTGGAGGCTACATCAACAACAGCTTGTACACTTGGTATGTGCTTCATTTGGATGCGGTAAAACTAACCGAATGTAGTCACACCAGCACACTCTATATTCCACTGATTGCTGTCACATCTAAACACCAGTTCTACTTTGCCCAGATGTGAGTCCGTTACATTTAGTGTTACTGATGAGGTCTTTTCAAAGACACTTGGTACAGAGTCGGCTTCCATCAGCAGGATTGTCACATTTCCGGTCTGGATGGAGATGTTGTGGCGGTGGAGCAGTAGTAAGTCTCGTGCGACCACCGTGAGGGACAGATCCTGGTACTGGACAAGTGAGTTAGTGTCCTGCTTACTGGTGATGCTACATGTTGGTGTCTCTGAAGCATTCAGACTTTAGAATCAAACCAAAAGTCAGTGAGAGGGCGATGGAAGGAGAGAAGGAAGAAGAACATAGTTTGAATTAATGAAAGTAGAGTAAACAAATCAAATCTTTCATTGACATTTCTCACCGACGATGTATATGAACTGTGCATTCAGAAGTATTTAAATGCTCCAACCTTCGCTTGTTCAGTTGTATGACGCCATAGGCAATAACATTTATGTTAAAAGAACGCAAGTTTTTTGGTTTTTTAATATTAGTTTGGGAAAGGTAGATCAGTGATTTACACAAGTAGCGTCATCAATCAAGACATGTCGGGTAGTGTCGGGTACGTCACAGAGTTTAACGAATCGATTCGGTTGGTCGGGATCGTCTGTTCAGACAAGAAACTATGTTCCTGAGGACTTACCGAGTACATGGATGAATGTTTTAAACCCTAACGTCGGATTCATGTACATGTATTTGAGTTCATTTCAAATTCACTAAACCTTATACTAAACAATCGACTTCGGAACAAGAATAGATATATGCGATGGCCTGCTCTTTTAATAAAAGACAGACTATATGACTTGACAGGCCACAACTTAAGCTTTAAGAAATTCTGACAACGCTACTTTTCTTAAAAGCTGTCGTGGTTTCGCATTTTCATCCCTATGCTTCCTGCTTCCCCGAGAAAGGAGCACATGATCGTATGGTTATTGCGTCACAGAACAGCGCCAGGAGCTATCATTAGATGAGGGAGTGAGTGAGTTAAGATTTATAGTCACATAGGCAGTATTCCAGCCATATCGTACCTCAAACTAGTTCTAAAATACGAATAGATATATATCATACATAAAATCCTGTCAGCGAAGGGCAGTACAACTACTAGAGTATCACACCTTCATTAAAACTTAGCTAGCGTATGTCTGGAGATTAGAATAGAACCCTATTTTTAAGCATTTCAAAGTAGAAATGGGCTAGTATTCGCCACCAGCTGAACGCAGATCACCATACCAGGGTCCAGGGGGATTACTTTACTTTAGCTAACTGCATGGACCCTAGCTGGATTTACACCATCCCCTCTGCCATTGACTTTTATGCAGAATATTAGCAATACATTAACATGACAAAATACTACGATTAAAAGCGTGGAAAACTTAAATTTACATCAAATGGTTTGGGACTTATGTACCATACTACTTGTACCCTTTCAGGAGGACACTAATTTCACAGTTGTATAACCATCGTTGAGGATACAGCCACTAATGATTTGAGATAACTAATTTAAACTCCCAATAATAAAATATTATCTATTTACAAATCAGTTAACAAATCTAATGCTTTTCGGAATGCAACAATGAAATGAGAACTGGTATTGTTAAAAAGATCCTTCATAGGTCATGATTTGAAATAGTTGTCAACTTTGATGGAAATACTCAACTCAGTCAAGCAAGATATAATTGACCGTGATTCTTTATTCACAAGGGATACAAAACGGAGGATCCTCACCTTTTAGTATATATCATCTTACGCGTATGGGTCGTTTGTGGCCAATGTGGCGTCATCGCATAATGGCCGCCTTGAATCTGGACTGACAACCCAAGTAAGTGTAACCAATATTGGGTTTTATTGCATGCAATTTATTGATACTCGCTTGAGTGTCCCACTTCTTTTGCATCAGATCACCAATATAAGACCCAATGGTAGCTTTATAATCAGCGTATGGAATAAGAAGTGGTGTCACAGATTTGTTGAGTGCTGCCTTAGCAGTAAAATCAGCCATTATGCTCAGAGAAATGCCAAGGTGGTTGGGCAATCAACAAAAGACGACGTAGAATTGGCCAGTAGCAAGATCATTACTGAACGATTTCTATTAAACGTGGATGTTTACAATAAGGTTTTTAATAGCCTGAAGGCACGAAAGAAAGTCCTAACAGACAAACATATACTGTTTGTACTTAGGGTGTTGTTAAACATAATTAAAGGCAGTTAGGATAGAATGTGTTTCTGCTGTGAAAAGATCTGTTATGTGGTTATCGAGACGATATTGTTTACCAATACCAATGGCCCAAGTCACTGAGCCACCATCCTTGCACCCATCTTTAAACAGGCATTTATATGCATTAAATTGACTGTTCAAATTATTATATTCTTGCTTATACTGTAATTCATTGGCTCCTGATATTCTTTAAAATATTGTGAGAGTTATGTCGACTTGTGGAAGAGCCAGTCGCCAAGGCGCAGAAGAAAAAAAAAACACTACAGAAGTATATTTTCCAGCACAATGCCGGTAGTAGAAAAGAATGCATTTATGTGCCCAATAGGGGGACCAATAGATTTCCTGTTGTATAAATCGTCCTGAAGGGGATTGAAGACACAGTTATAAGCAGGGTTAGATTCATTGGAGATTCGAGTAAAGTTTGTTAATATAAATAATATAAATATTAACTAAGATTGGTAATGTTAAGATAAATATACAGCGGTTTGTAAAAGATGGTTCGTCGGCCTCGAAGGAGAGACTATCTTCAGGAGAGGTTCTCAAGGACCGAAGACAATGTCTTAGACATTGATACTGGACAGAATCAAGTAGTTGTAGGCTGCTTTTGCGGGCTCCACCATATAAGATGGAGCCATATCAAGTTTCGAGAGGACCAGTGACATAGGTGGAGGGCGGAGGTGGCATGATCCCCTCGCTACTTTTGAGTTGAAAATAACTTTCAACAAACCTAGTGCATTCAGGAATTTCGCTTTAAGGGATTTAATTTTTGGCAGAAAGGTTAATGGGAGGCTTCCTTTGTAGCCTTGATATGGTGCCATTTAACAGTTCAGGGTCCTTTTGTCGTATGTATTTATGATTAAACGTATACAATTTGTTTTTAATTTGGAAACTTTAAAACCTTTTTCAAGACACCATTCCTTCCGCTATTTAAACACAACTGCATTTGCCGTTCAGTGGTATCCATAATTTTGCCACGACAAAAGAATATTAACATCATCAAGAAATAACGAACCATCAATTAAATCGTTTAAAACCTTTAATAAACTATTAATCTTTACACTAAACAATGTGACAGGGATAAAAGAAAATGAAATACGCGTGGTAATTCGACAGGCATAAAACAATTGACTTCCTGTGCGTATCCGCTACTGGTGAAAATGGGACGTTAATAATACATCACACAATCTCACTGGTGTGCATCTTTAACAACTGATCGTGCTACATCATTGATGGAGGGTAATGCAAGAATGAGACAATGATAATTACAAGACAATGACTGTGTGTTCATAATAACTAGCCTGGCCTCATAACACACAGCTCCATACAAACCGTTGGCATCTTTTGAAATTATATCTCTTCTGTGGGAAATATGAAACTGAAATATACTCACGCACAACGGTCAGAATACACTTGCCGCCACCATCAAGTCCAGAAGTACATAACCATTCTCCAGCATCTGTTGTTTCTACACGAGAAATGTTGAGGACTGAGTGAGTGCTGTTGATGACAGAGGCCGATACGTTCCGAGTCGTACATGATCCATTTGACAATTTACAATGTGCAACGGCAATTTCACTGGGGTTGTTATACACGTGTAGCAGACTTGCCCCGACACAGATCAGCTGTCCAGACGACCCCAGACAATTGGAATGTGAGCAGATGAGTACAGCAGAAACTGTGGAGAATATTTCAGAAGTGTGAAGTGCTGTTTTTTTGTTTCTCAACTCTTTTGGAATTTCTCAAGTATTACATTATCGTAAATACAAAATAACCTTTGCATCGATTTTCATTTAAAATGAGTCGTTAGTATGTCATTTACTGAAATGATTTCCCTAAATGTGTTGAACTGACCGCAAAGTGATTGTGTCAGCAACAGTAACGTCTTGTGTACGGCTGTGTTGGTTGCCATCCTGGAAATGGAAAATTCACAAATTATTCAAATGAACTATTAAATAAGGGGGCGTATCATATATGCCCGTTATGAAAGTAAATGCGTATCATATAGGAACGTTGTGAGTGAGTGAGTGATTGAGTGAGTTAATATTTAATGTCACATCGGCAATATCTCAGCCATATCGTGACAAGAACATTTAATACTGAAATGAAATATGTAACTATTATAAAACCTGTCAACGAAGGACAGTAAAACAACTAGAATATCAAGATGAGAATATAAAACTAGTAACTATACCTGAAACAATTTATCTATAGAGGACAATACAAGATAAAAATGGGCTATAGATTGCTAACAACTGAAGGTAGATCGGCATACTAGGGACCATGGGGACTTACCGTACCTTTGCTATCTGCATGGACCCTAGCTGGATTTACACCATCCCCTCAGCCGTCAGCAATTTGGGAAATCTAGCAGTGCAAATAAAAAGACATTTATGCTACGATTAAAAACGTGGAAAGTTTGAATTTACTTTGAATGTTTGTGAACTTACGCACCCTCTCAGGAGGACAATAGTTTTACAGTACTTCAACCCCCTTTGCGGATACAGCCACTAACAAGCACAGTTATGAATTTAAACTTCCAATAATAAAATATTTAAAAGCCTGAAGGCAAGAAAGAGAGTCTGAATAGATTATATACTGTTTACGTTTCGGGTGTCTTTGAATATATTTAAGAGCTGTTAATATGGCATTAGCTTCGGCTGCAAAAATAGAACTATTGTCCGGTAGTCTAGAAGATATTGTACTGGATCCAATGACAGTGGCACAAGCAACTGCGCCAGCGTCCTTGGACCCATCTGTAAATAAGGATTTTTATTTTTTTATGTATTTTCAATTGATTATATTCTTGTTTATACTGTAATTCATTCGTTTCTGATGTTTTAAATGTAGTTAATGTTAGGTCAACCTGTGGTCTAACCAACTGCCAAGATGGAGAGGAAAGAAGACGGAAGGGAGCTATATTGTTCAGCTCAATACCAGCTGCAGCAATAAACGGCTTTATTCTGAGCCCAAGAGGTAGAACAAGAGAAGACTTTTTGCTATATAAATCCTCATAAGGAGGATTGAAGACACAGTTATATGCAGGGTTAGATTCCTTAGAGTATAGTTTTGCGATATATTGTAAAGATAGTTTGATACGGCATTGTGCAAGAGATGGTTCATCAGCCTCAACGTACAGACTGTCAGTTGGTGAGGTTCTGAAGGACCCAAGACAAAGTCTTAGACCGTGGCGATGGACAGGATCAAGAATTTTAAGATTGCTTTTGCAGGCTCCACCATAGACGATAGAACCATAATCAAGTTTAGAACGAACCAGTGATCGATATAGATGTAGAAGGGTAGCTTGATCCCCTCCCCATTTTGAATTTGAGACAACTTCAAGTGCTGTCAAGTACTTTCAGACATTTAGTTTTAAGTGATTTAATATGTGGTAAATACGTTAAATGTGAATCAAAGATTATACCCAAGAATTTGGCTTCCTTCACAACTTTAATCCGCGTCCCATCTAGAGATAGTTCAGGGTCTTTATGTGGCTTGTATTTACGACAAAAATCTATGCAGTTAGTTTTCGATTTGGAAAATTTAAAGCCGTTTTCAAGACACCATTTATTCATCCTGTTTAAACACAACTACATTTGCCGTTCAATGGTATGCATATTTTTACCACGACAAGAAATATTAAAATCATCCACAAATAACGATCCATCAATTGAATCATTTAAAACTTTTGATAAACTGTTGATCTTGATGCTAAAAATAGGGACAGACAAAATACTGCCTTGTGGAACACCCTGATCCTGATTGTAATGATCAGACAGGGTAGAACCCATGCGGACCTGGAAATGTCTGTCATTTAAAATGTTGGCAATAAATTAAGGCAAACGACCTCGCAAGCGAAAGTCATGTAAATCTCTCAGAATGCCATATTTCCAGGTTGTGTCATATGCTTTTTCGAGATCAAAAAAGATAGACACAGCGTGTTGTTTATTAATTAGTGCGTTTTTCACAAATGATTCTAAACGCATTAAGTGGTCGACAGTACTTCTGTTTTTACGGAAACCACACTGTATATCTGTTATGAGATTATTTGTTTCCAAGTACCAAACAAGTCGATTATTTAACATGCGTTCCATGGTCTTGCAAACACAGCTAGTCAATGAAATCGGACGATAATTGGAGGGATCCCTATGATCACGTCCAGGTTTAGGTATTGGTACTACTATGGCGTCACACCATGAAGAAGGAAAGGTACCCGATGTCCAAATATCATCAAAAATATTTAGGAGAGTTTCCAGGCAGGATTCTTGTAAATGTTTCAGGAGTTGATAATGTATGTTATTAGCTCCTGTAGCAGTGTCATGAGCTTGATCAAGAGCAGTACGGAGTTCATGAATAGAAAACGTTTCATTATAATCTTCCCCATTATCAGAATTGAAATTAATAGTTTTCTTTTCTTCTTGTTTTTGATATTGCTGGAATTTTGCTACATAATTTGAAGAGGAAGAATGTTTAGCAAGGGTTTCACCCAGTTTATCATCAATATCTGATTTATCAGTAAGCAATTGATCTCAATGTTTAAGATGATGGACGGTAGATTTAGTACCCTTACCTTTAATTTTCTGGACCATGTTCCATACCTTGGACATGGGTGTCCGAGAATTTATTTTGGATACATAATTTTGCCAAGATTGGCGTTTGTTCTGTTTAAAAGTACGCCGTGCTTTAGCATTTAAAATTTATTTAAATTATGCACCATGGGATGGCGACGGAAATAATGTTCTGCTTTTTTCCTTGCCTTCCTAGCCTGTTTGCACTCATCGTTGAACCACGGTTTTCTTAGGTGTGGAACTGCAGAGGACTTTGGTATACACTCATCAGCTATGGAATTGAGTTGATCAGAAAAGCATTTAATAGCACCAGGAACGTCAATAAAACGTTCAGGTTTAAGTTTTTCAGCACACAGTGTTTCATATAAAGCCCAGTTAGCCTTTTTAAAATTACGCCTTGATGATGGAGGAACATCGGATGGAGTTACAGCTTTTAATACAGTAGGAAAATGGTCACTTCCACAGAGGTCATTGTGGACTGACCATTCAAATTCATTTAGTAGTTCTGAATTTGTCAATGACAAGTCAAGAGCAGAATAGGTCCCTGTACCAGGGTGTAAATATGTGCTGGAACCATCATTATAAATACATAAATCATTGTCAGAACAAAAGTCCTCCAACAACTTACCTTTAGTGTTTGCAGTTACACTACCCCAGTGTGGGTTGTGCCCATTTAAATCTCCCATTATAATACAGGGCTTCGGGAGTTGGTCATATAAAGCTTGAAAATCAGTTTTGGTAAACGTCGAAGACGGCGAAATATACAGCGAGCATAGCGTAAACGCTACATGTAAACGCTAAGTGAAACAGGGCTTTGAATAACGTTTTGTCTGACCAGAATGGATGACCCGCCAGTGGCCCTATCACCCGGAGGTGCAAAACAATGATATGCATTAAAATGACGCAGGTCAAATGTATCTATTTGTTTTACATATGTCTCTTGGAGACATATCGCTGAAGGTGTGAAATCTTGGACTAATAGCTGTAATTCATGTAAATTAGTCCTCAATCCTTTGCAGTTCCACTGTACAATATTATTGAATAAACTATCTTTTGGGGGGATTTATTGGGGATCTACCCCGCACTCTTTTAGAGGGCGACAAGCCATGTGCCCTAGAATGGACGTTTTCAGAAATGTCCATGTCTTCAAGAGACCCAATTTTATCAAACAGTTGAATTTTGTTCTGTGACCCTTTAGGAGCTCTGCCACTCTGTTGCCTTGAAGCATCAGGCTTTGGCTTAGGTTTACTTTTCATAATTTGTTGACTATCAGCTGTCGATTGAGACTTTGAGTGTGACTGAGATGATGATGATTTGTGATCAGAAGAAGACTTTGATGTACTAGGAAGTGATTCCTCAGCCTGAGATGATATAGCAGGGTACAAAAGCTGTGGAGAATCACAATTTACCCAAGTCAAGGTAGTTTGGCAGCCTGTGGATGATTTTGTTATTTTAGGGGTTGAGTCCAATGATGTTTTTACTACTGTAACATAACTTTCTGGAAGATCAGACCTCTTTACAATTTTTTTTTGCCTCAGAAAAAGAGATATTTTGAGTAAACTTTATTCTGTTTATCTCCATTTGCTCTTTCCAAATATGACACTGTTTTGAAAATGAGGAGTGGTCGCCTGAGCAGTTGGTGCATTTTTTGACGTTACTGTCACAATCTTCTGTTGTGTGTGTCTTTTCACTGCAGTGAGCACACACAACAGACAATGTGCAAGTATTGACACCGTGGCCGAACTTTTGGCATTTGAAACACCGAAGGGGATTCGGTATGTACTTTTCCACACTGATATTACAGTATCCAGCTTTAAGTGATGTTGGAGCAGTAGGTGATGAGAAAGAAAACAGATAGGTATTAGTTTGAATGGTTGTGTTGTTTTTACGGATTCACATATAATACACCCTGATCTTTCATTTCAGAAGCGATATCAAGTTCAGACATGTCTGCCAGTAAGCGATCTCGATCACGTACGCTTCCCTTACTCGTGTTCAGTGTTTTGTGACAGTAACCGGAGTGCCAACGAAAGTGTCAGTGTTCAAAAGGTTCGTTGACTGTTGCCTTTTGGCGGACTCGATCAACAGTGCACCAGAACGTAATTTCCTAATGTTCTTTACATCACCGGCAATGCCTTGGATACCCTTAGACACCGCAAAAGGGTTTAACTTTAAAGGTGCATTATCTTTGGTCTCAATGACAATAAAACGTGGCCAGTAGTCAACGTGTTTAGACGGTCTGAGGTCATCAACAGGGTCATTTTCAAGAGGACATTTGCTCTTTTTAGTCGGGGTTTCGTAAGCCATGGTGAGTTATTTAGGTTTCATCATCCGAGCTCCCCACCCACCACGGAGTATCACAAGGACAATGCTAAAGCAAGCGGGCCTCCAGCCTGCAGCACCAAGGATACCTGGATGATATACTCCAACAGAAGAATTATGAATAATTGATCCACCAGACTGGCCCATGAGCCATCGCCTTCTGGGCATAAGACTCTAGGCAAAGTTTTAAATTTCAGAATTCAAATCAAACACGTTTATAAAAATAAAACCAAGACCAAAATTACATCAATTTCAAATTATACTTGTGCAAATATATATAGATTCCATGCACAGGGCTTGGCATGACCAGCCGATTGGTCGAACCGGGCCCATTCGACCACCCGTCTAGGCGAAGTCAGGGCCAAAGTGGTGTATTGAGCAACAGGAACACGGTTGCAAGCTCCTATTGCCCTCAACAACCAGGATCCCTTCCTCCGCCGACACGGGCCGCAACCCACGGCAAACGGGTTGGTGGACCAAATATCCCCCCGGGTCCACTACGGGGGTGTCGGCGAGCTCTTGGCGTTACCCAGCACCCACCACGAGGAGGTGGCTCGCCACGGGTGCCATATGGCCGTGGACATGAAATACGTAGTGGCAAGCAAATCCACGTTGGACAAAGGGCGAACGTCGCATGTGCAAGGAATAACAATTGATGCAAGATAGCATTCAGAGAGTGCGTCCCAAATCCACGTTGACAAACGGCACAGCTTTATGTTAATCATTGGATTTACTTGTTGGATTACTATTCCTTCTTAACCAAGAACAGGAATTACATTTGCAGTACAAGCTGTCCAGGCCGCACACTTGAAGTCCACCTTTGCAATTGGTCAGACACAACGTTGGAGTTCTTACAACATTTTCATAAGTATATATAACCAGTGATAATGTACAACAGAGTCTCCCTAATAAAGCTTATCGAATACATTCAACACCAATTAAAATGTTGATAAAATCCATAATAATAGTAAACACTTCAATAAAGCAATCCTACACGCGATTGGTGCATATTTAGCATCAATATGGCTCACCACCTGCAACAATGTGTACGTAATGGCTACTGGAAGGAATGTGTGTTCACTCTGCAAGTCGAGTGGTCCTACGAATATTCTTAGCTTACTTTAGTTAGAAAATCAAAAATCCTAAAGTGAATCGAATCCCATTTGTGCCATGAAGTTGATAACTTGTGGCAGAGTGTATGGGGGCAGTAATTTGTAGTAAACTGTTCCTGTGTAATGGGCTATTTTTAACGGTCAGCTGTGAAAAGAATGGTCTTTTCAACACATGATGTTACGGCTATGAATTTGCCTTGACAAACGATGTAAGAAACCCACTGTGAACAAGTCTAAAGCATTCAAATATTATTATTATCAAAGAGAGGAAGTTATACACAGTCAAAAGTCAATTTCACAATAACGATTTCAAATACAATGCAAATGAGACAAAATCTTAGGCCATGGATCACAAAATATACTATAGCAAACTCACCAAAGTCTCAGCGCGAGAGAAAAACAGTTATGCAGAATGTAACACAGCGAGAGGTCAGGCAACAGTAGATCAGGCGTTGACAGATGCAGAAAGATATTACTCCAGTTAAACTCTGTGCCCGAGTCTCAACACGGCAACTATAACTATATATTCAGTGTTTTCCCGAAAGTTCGGGCACATACGACCATCGCCAACACTCTAGAAATCTCTAGCAGTCTCCCGGAAATAAGAAATAGAAAACCAATGGCAGATAATTTCCAGTCTGCCTGCTACCAAAATCTTTAAAATGCTGACCATCTATTACACGGAATGTGACCCATCTCATAATGATTTTTCCAAACACTAAACGTTGTGACCCAATAACAGTAATTATTACTTAATTAATAACAAAATATACAGAAAATACACTCTCGTAAAAGTGAGCACATTAGTTTGTAAAAAACCTCTGAATGAATACATTTGAAAAAGGAAATATCGTCTAGATTTTTCTTTAAGTTCTGGCGACACGTGTGCCAAGTGAACAACGTTCAAGTTCGTGAGACGGCATGTGTAATTGTTCTGTGTGGTATGAAGGTATCATGAAATAAGGATAAAATGGTTGGACGAATACCTTCTGTATTAACCCGTGAAGGTCCCGGGTTAGAATAAGCCTTCACCAACCAATGCTTGCCATAAAAGGCGACTATGCTTGTCGTAAGAGGAGACTAACGGGATCGGGTGGTCAGGCTGACTTGGTTGACACGTCATCGGCTCCCAATTATGCAGATCGATGCTCATGTTGTTGATCACTGGATTGTCTGGTCCAGACTCGATTATTTACAGACCGCCGCCATATAGCTGGAATATTGCTGAGTGCGGCGTAAAACTAAACTCACTCACTCACCTTCTTTATTTATCCTGAAAGATTCTCCTTCTCTGACTAATAATCTTAAGGAATATTGGGGTATTGGGCTTATATGAATACCGCTACGGTCATAATCATGTGAAGTAGCCTGTTCCAATACTTAACACGTGTTGTATGATGTACTGTTAAGTGTTTCATACTGGATTATGTTTTGCAGTGTTTGTGTCCATAACTGGACAAAGTAATAATTTATATGATGAAAACTATATTTACTCAAAAGGAAATCATGTGGATTTCAAAGAAATATCTATCCAAGATTATCCGAGCCATACACAAAGTAGTCTTCCATATAACCTAGCAAGAAGAATATGTGCAATAGTTTCAAACAAGGACAATTAAAGACTGAATGACCTTAGAATACTTTTACTATTACGGGAATATCCACAATCTCTTGAAGAAGATTTACAGCTTAACAGAGATCTTTAGACAGGAACGATGAAACAAACTAATGAGCAAAATGTAACTGCTTTTTGCATCAACTTAAAATCCGTTGAACCCAAATGTGTTCTATACGATTAAAGAAACATGTGCGAATGTGTTCCATACGATTAAAGAAACAAGGTGACAGACAATGCTAAAATCTGTAAACATAATTAGTAGCAAAAAGGCAAGCTCAGAATCTTAAAAAGATCCTAGCAAAGCAAAATTTACTTCTAAAAACAGAATGTACTAACTCCTACTGTGTCCAGATGTAAGAGAAGTAACTGTGGAACGTGTCAACATATTGTTGGTGGACACTCTGTAACTTTCACGAGAAACTGTGATTTCTTTGTAAAACAGAACTTTGACTGTTCTTCCATAAATATCATATATGTCACACCATGCAGAAGCAGCAATGAACAGTGTATTGGTCAATCAGAAAATCCGAGAGCCCGGGTTTGTGTCCATAAACAACTAATACAGTGTCCTGAAACCGATGTATCCCACTAAGTGAGCATCAAAATATAGATAAGTTCACAATATCGTTAACAAGTACAATACTCGGACAAACTAAAAAGAATTTTAAAAGAGCCCTACTTGATAGATAAGTTCAAACCAATGTTAAACCACTGTAACCTTGATCTTGCCACTCTAGAACTTTGTTCAGTTGGTCGGGATCTATAGCCTAAAATGTTTCAGATTTAAGTACGAGAGAGAGAGAGAGAGAGAGAGAGAGAGAGAGAGAGAGAGAGAGGTCTGGAAAAATACTACGGTGATTGTAAATATTGCCACATTATAAAAAGTTAACATACTCTAGTTTTGTAACGGGCATAGACACATGTACATGAAATCTAAATAACTGTGTTATTTCAGAAGATAAGTCAAGGGTCCAGAAGGAAAGAAAATATATGCAAGCAAGAATCTATCGAAACAGAGGTATGTTAGAGGGTATTTATAAATGCGCAACCATCAATAAAGACCAACCAATAATGCAACGCAAGCTTTCTACCATTTGATCATATATTAAGTAAGTAAATACTCACTTTCTTAATTATCACTGAAATTTTGTTCAAGTAAAATATACATTTTAACCCACAGTGCTCAGTTAGATGTTGAAAATAAAATAAATAGTGTTTTACTTACACTGTGTTAGTAAAATTGTCAAAATAGTTACTTCATGCCACCATGCTGACCGGAACGTGTTATAGGTGCTGTTGTGGTTTAGGTTATTTCATCCTCATACCTACTTAATAGCTGACAACCTGCGGGGTATTACAGCAGACGCACGTTTGAGTACATGTGACCATTCGTGTTACATTGTGTTTTTTCAACAGACATGTTGGAAAAGTCGAGGAGAACGACAAATGATAGTTTGTTTCTTACTTTATTTCTGAATCGCATCGCTTGTCTTCATGCTGTCAGATATGTGTCTAGAAGCGAAAACGCCAGACTTTTATTTCTTACAAGGGCAAACTCACTGCTGTCTAGACATTTAAACAATACTCAAGATCATTTACTCAGAAATGATTATCATGATATTCGTCCATGGGTGTGTAATTGTAGGCGATGTCATTTGAGACACATCACATTTTATTGTTTTCTGGTGAAGGTATTTTATTAGTTAAAATTATGCAAATACAACTACTAAACACCAAAAACTTATTTAAGGCTTTCATTGGTGAAGGGTTATTTGATGAACATCGCGGTTGTCTGAAATGTGATTTACGAAGTTCATAGAAGGTTTTGATGAGGGTTTGGTGTTAAAATTATATATGGTTGAGGTGCATCTGAATTATGCTTCTTTGTGGAATATTTACATCACTAAGGAAGTGAGGTGGTTCATTCTGGTCTCATTTTCATATTAGGTGTAATGTGAAAAGAGATAAAGTCTCTGATTGGGTACAAGTTCTTTGAGGCATATTAAATACCCTGGGTGTCCAAGCACATGGCACTTATCATCCGGCCTTGTACAGAACAGCATAACACAACAGTAGCATTATTACTTGCCACAGGTTAGTTTTAATTGATAGTTTCTTTTGTTTAAATACAGCCAAGTTAGACATTATTGTTGATACTATGCTTAAACAGAATTTTTTAAAAACATCACTACGAATAAATAATAAGCAAGTTCTTTCAACAAAACATGTAACTGAAGTGTATGCACTTGTGCATACCTTTGAAATGGTGTTTTGCAGGTGCCAAATGGTAGAAATTGTAAACACCCATTTCATTGCATAGATGGGTAAGGTGTATATTTCTTCAATAGACTGTTATTCCTCAGTACATTGTGTGAATGTTTTTACTGTGTATTTGTGTATCATGTCTTTATTTTAACTGACTTAATGCAACCTGCACAATGTTAAGCTATTTGTTATACACAACATTTTCCTAGAATGATATATTTTATGTGTATTTGATGTTTTGTGAAATGTTGCGGGATGGTTTCTTGTGGAATCTAATGTGGATTAGATTCTACCCTAGACAACTGCCCTAGAAATAAAATGTCCTCACCACTACCATCTTGTTTTGATGAAGAGTGCTTGTCACAGGTGGAGACGATATTTGAAAAAAATAATATACTTACCCTAGTCACGCCATGCACAATATTTATCCTCTCTGATAACTATCCCTTCAGTGGCCACCCGCACATTTTGCCTCATGCCTTGTATTCGTTTTGTATACACCCTCGAAACTGTCTTATTCTCTTTTCACCTCACTTGACGTCACACCAGCGTATAGCAAATGTATCCTGCTTCCTCTTTCAGTTCATGACTTGTCACAAACACAAAAAATATAAGATACTAGAAGGGAGATAACTCTTCGGGTCTAGTATGGGACGTAAATACGATTCCATCAGATGCTTAACAATATCGTTTGGGAAGGGGTTGCGGATTTAAAATGTATAATAAGATCAACTGAATCAATCAGGAATACTCACAATTTGTCAATTTGTTTGACTATGTACTATCAGGAACACATCATCTAAAGAAAGTCCGTAATAAGGTATCCAAAGATGCTCTCTAATTATATTAAATTAAAATAATTCTGGTAGTGAAATTACAAATTTTGCGAGGAAAAACATTCTGCCAGAAATTTCTACAGAAATGCAATTTCAGAGCCAGTTTGTGAGGTTATTAACCCGTGAACACACTGGCGCATGAACGTTTTGGGTTCATCTCCTCGAGATCTTTCCAGTGATATAAAATATGTCCTTGTAGCTTGCTCCCTTCTGTGTGTCAAGATAGGACTTGCTGGCCATTCCTAAGTTGTTCAACCCGGCCTTGTGGTTACAGTATGTTGATAATCTGGCCCTCAATCAGCTACAGACCACAGTCAGTAGAAGCTGAGTGTTATAAGAACGTACATCTAAAAACTAAAAGCTAATACTATAAACTGTCAGTGTCCAATCGTTTCTGTACCAATCATGCTATCTTTTAATGAAAACTTGTAAAACGTAAAACGTAAAACGCAAAGTGGTGGCAATCAGCTGAGATCTCAACAAGGTCTTGAAGTAGGAAGTAAGAATGAAGTGTCCGGATAGCTTCTGAAACTACTACAGATATTGCCCTTGAAAATGCTGAATCAAATGTCATGCATTGCAAGGTAAGTTGATAAGGGCTTAACTGCGAACGTGTTAAATATTTCCTCATTTACATATTGACGTGACTGCACGCTGATTTATTGCGTCTATAGCTGAAGGGAAGTAACTCATAGGACATCGGACAATATATCCGTATGTATACTTGAATTCTAATTTCTTCAACATCGACTGTTTCAGTACAAGTATATTGAAGGTTCCGACTCATTTCTGATGACAAATACATGAGCCCATAGACAAGACATTGTGCTCACATTTTGTGAGCAAGATGTTTGTGGGCTGTTCTCGAGTTCACATGGATGTCAAAAACTGTGCCTATTGTCATGCCACCTGGATAGTTGCTCTACATTTGGGAAAACCGACAACTGGTCTGACCATAATACACCTTTCATCTCACACTCCAGTGACCATTTCTTAGACAATAGCTGACAGTGAAAGTATTTTGCAATGTAGAACAGCATTGTATTGTATTGCATTTCCATATTCACTTTAAAAAAAATCTGAAACTAGCAAATCATCCACTGCTGACATCTACTGCATAAACAATAAATGTAGCAATGTCTTTTCATACTTATTTTTATACTCCCTCTCCCTACATTACAGTATAGCATAAAACTAACAAGAATAAGGGCAAGAGTTTGGTTTTACGCCGCATTCAGGAATAGTCCAGCAGGGGGGCACCTGACAACTGGTCTGATTCAGATTCTCACAATGTCGAACTGCGGCCTCCTACTCTTGTCTGTCCTTCCGTAACCTCAATACTAAGCCTCCTACTCTTGTCTGTCCTCGAGTCACCTCAACACTAAGCCTCCTACTCTTGTCTGTCTTTGAGTCACCTCATTACTAAGCCTCCTACTCTTGTCTGTCCTTGAGTAACCTCAGTACTAAGCCTCCTACTCTTGTCTGTCCTTGAGTAACCTCAATACTAAACCTCAGTACTAAGCCTCCTACTCTTGTTTGTCCTTGGGTCACCTCAGTACTAAGCCTCCTACTCTTGTCTGTCCTTGAGTCACCTCAATACTAAGCCTCCTACTCTTGTTATCCTTGCGGCACCTCAATACTTCGTATTTTTGTATATAAGTTGGAGAAAACCATGTCCTTCCTCAGTCATGGCCAATGCACAAGTACAGTATCGTTTCATACCTTCTCGTAAAGGTGGCAAGCTGTTGTGCCTGCATGGTTTCCGATTAGAGCCAACAAGAAAAAGGAAAAGTGGATTGTGCATCGTCACCAATGGAACCATCACTCGACATCGGGGTCGCGAACGAACATCCACCTGGAAGGGGGGCACCTCAAGCTGAGGACTGTCGTGTCCAAGGCGTATCTCTCACTCTTTCAGTTCCTTGATTTTCTGAAGAAGGAGCAACACACCAACGAAACGCTGACTGTGCAATATGACGCTGGGCAGCACAGGCCACACAAGAAGAGGAAATATCGTCACATTGACTCCCGGCTGCATGTGCTCAAACAAAGACTGGCGGACAACATAATACACCCGGAAGAGTATGCTGACGAGTGCGTGAAATTGATACGTGTGAGACTGAGTGATGCTTTGTGATATGGTGACAATCAATTTAATAGCTGCCAGTCATTGAGGTGTGAACACTGCTAATTTTATTGTTGATTTAACTTACCTGAGTCTGTGTATCGCTAAATAAAAATTCTCACTATGTCGAACTGAGATTTCCAGTTTTCTCTTATTATTATCAAAAGGTCGACATAGTGAGAAGTAACCGACCAAACAGCCCTTTAAATTACACTCCAGTGACCACTTCACCGACCTCGACGTCGCCAGCCACTGTCAACATTGGATCACCTTACGAATGCTCTCTGAGTTGTTTCTGACAATATTCAGCAGCGAGTATTGGTATTCTAGTTACCTGATTTAGTCCATGGTTACTTGTGATCTATGGTGTATATCCGACGAGGGTCCATGCAGGTAGCATGAAGAGCCACTTCCTCGTGGTGGGTGCTGGGTAACGCTAAGTGCTCTTCTCCAGTGTGGACCCGGGACAGAATGTGTCCACAGCACCCCATTGCTTGTCGTAAGAGGCGACTAAATTGGGCAACCTGTTTGCCGTGGGTTGCGTCCCGTGTCGGTGGAGGACGGGAACCTGGTGGTTGAGGGCATTTGGGCTTTAAACTGTTTTCCATTTGCCCAACACACCACTTTGGCCCTTACTTCACCTAGACGGGTGGTAGAACTGGCCCAGTTCTATCAATCGGCTGGTCACGCCATGCCCAGAGCTGCAACTGTGTATGCTCACAATTTTTGAAATTGTTAATTTAATGTTTAATGCTTAGTCCTTGAGACTGCTATTTCAAATGCATCATGTTATGTATGTTTTTGCCTAGAGTCGTAAGCCCAGAAGGCGGTGGCTCATGGGCCAATCAGGTCGAATAATTACTTTTATATTATTCTGCTTGAGTATATCATCCGGGTATCCTTGGTGCTGCAAGCTGGAGATCCGCTTGTTTTTAGCATTGACCTTGTCATACTCCGTGGTGGGTGGGGAGCTCGGATGATGAAATCTCAACCCTAAACATGGCTTATGAAATCCCCACCAAAAAAAACAAACGTCCTCTTGAAAGTGATGTTGATGATGATGACCTTCGACCGTCCAGAGCAATTGACTTTTGGCCACGTTTTCTTGTGATTGAAACTGTTGACAAAACACCTCTAAAACTGATCCCGTTTGCAGTTGCCAAAGGTATTCAAGGTATTGCCGGGGAAGTTAAGAACATTAAACGGTTACGTTCAGGTGCACTGCAGGTTGAGTGCGGGAAACGGCAGCAATCAGTCAATTTGTTGAGTACAGAATCGTTCGTTTGTTGGCATTCCAGTTACTGTTTCTGCTCACAAGACGTTAAACACGAGCAAAGGTATCATCAGAGACCGTGACCGGTTGTTTTCTGACATGACAGAACTTGACATCGCGACTGAAATGAAAGACCAAGGTGTACTCTATGTAAAACGCTTTTCAACACGTAAAAACAATGAAACTGTTCCAACAAATACCTACCTGTTTTCCTTTTCGTCACCAGCTGCTCCCAAGTTCTTGAAGGCAGGTTACTGTAATATCACTGTTGATACCTACATTCCCAATCCGCTGAGATGCTTTAAATGTCAGAAGTATGGCCATGGTGTGAATACGTGTACATTGTCTGTTGTGTGTGCTCACTGTGGTGAGAAGACACACACGACTGAAGATTGTACAAGTATTTTTAAGAAATGCACCAACTGTTCAGGTGATCATTCTTCTTTCTCTAAAGAATGTCCAATTTGGAAAGAACAAATGCAGATCAACAAGATCAAATTTACTCAGAACATAAGTTTTTCTGATGCCAAGAAACTTGTACAGAGATCTGAGCTGACAGAAAGTTATGCTTCAGTAACCAAAACACCAATCGAGCTAAGCCCTAAAGTATCTAAATCAACCACAAGCTGCCAAACAAACTTGACTTGGATAAAAAGCAACTCTCCACAGAATCTATATCCTGCTACATCATCTCAAACTGCGGAATCAATACCTAGTACATCAGAGGAAGTTTCCCAACCGTCATCTAATCATACGTCGTCTTCTCAATCACGTTCACAGTCTCAGTCATCATCTGATAGTCAGCAAGCTGTGAAAAGCAAAACTAAACTGAAGTACGATGCTCCCAAAAAGCAAAGTGGCAGAGCCCCAAAAGGCTCGGAAAATAGAATTCAGCTATATAACAAATATGGATCCCTCGAGGACATGGACGTCTCTAAAAACGTCCATTCTAGGGCTCACAATTTGTCGCCCTCAAAAAAAGTTCGGGGTAGATCCCCAATCAACCCACCTAAAGATAATGTCTTCTAACAATATAGTACAGTGGAATTGTAGAGGATTAAGGAATTGTTTTCATGAATTACAGCTATTAGTCCAAGACTTTGCACCATCAGCTGTCTGTCTACAGGAAACGTACCTCAAACAGACAGATACTTTTACTTTACGTCAGTTTGATGCATATCATTCCTTCTCACCTCCGGGTGATCGAGCCACCGGTGGATCATCGATTATTGTTAAGCAGAATGTTATTCACAGCCCAGTAACACTAAAAACTAACCTCCAAGCCGTTGCAGTGACTAACTCTTCATATTGCTTTTACAATATGCTCACTGTATATTCCACCTTCTTCCACACTTCATTTGTCTGATCTTCAAGCTCTGTATGATCAACTTCCGAAACCCTGCATTATAATGGGTGATCTTAATGGCCATAATCCACTTTGGGGTGGTACAAATACCAACATTACAGGTAAAACACTGGAAGATTTTATCTCCAATAACGATTTGTGTATATACAACGATGGTTCGAGTACTTACCTGCATCCTGCAACCGGCACCTGCTCTTTGTCTCTTGCAGACTCTATTGTACTTAATGAATTTGAATGGTCAGTCCACAATGACCTTTGTGGAAGTGATCACTTTCCTACGATACTATCAGGAACTTCTCCAACTGATTCTGTATCTTACACACGATGGAATTTTTCCAAAGCAGATTGGTCCTTATTTCAAACCTTATGCACATCTAGACTAAGACCCGAATGTTTCTTGGATATTACTGATCCTATTCAGGTGTTTTCTGATGCCTTAAATATAATTGCTGATGAGTGTATACCAAGGTCCTCTACAGCTCCACATGTACGGAACCCATGGTTTAATGCAGACTGCAAAAATGCTAGGAAAGCAAGGAAAAAGGCAGAGAAATATTTTCGTCATCATCCAACTGTCCATAACTTAAATA
Organism: Haliotis asinina; assembly: GCF_037392515.1. Classification (NCBI taxonomy): domain Eukaryota; kingdom Metazoa; phylum Mollusca; class Gastropoda; order Lepetellida; family Haliotidae; genus Haliotis; species Haliotis asinina. The sequence continues at coordinate 9,364,768 of NC_090280.1, forward strand.
AATTTAAAATACTAAATGCGAAGGCACGTCGTACCTTCAAGCAAAACAAACGGCAATCCTGGAGGAACTATATTTCCAAAATTAATTCACGCACGCCTATGTCCAAAGTATGGAACATGATTCAGAGAATAAAAGGCAAATGCACAAAATCGGCTGTTCACCATCTTAAAGACGGTGAGAATTTAATTACGGATAAACGTAAAATTGCAAATACAATTGGCGAAACACCAGCAAATTATGTTCCTGAGTTTCAGAGATATCAGAAACAACAGGAAAAAACAAAACTTAATTTTGAATCAAATAACAGTGAAGATTATAATGAAGTGTTTTCATTACATGAGCTACATACTGCTCTTGAGCAAGCTCATGACACTGCAACGGGTGATGATAATATACATTACCAGTTACTAAAACACTTACCTGAGCCATGCCTGGTCACACTTTTAAACATATTTGATAAAATATGGACGTCTGGAAAATTTCCTCCTTCATGGCGTAATGCCATTGTAGTCCCAATACCCAAACCTGGCAGGGATCATGCAGATCCATCGAATTATAGACCGATATCTCTCACTAGCTGTGTCTGTAAAACCATGGAACGTATGGTTAATAATAGACTAACTTGGTATCTTGAAACCAATAACCTGATCACAAATATTCAATGTGGTTTCAGAAAAAATCGAAGTACCATTGATCATTTGGTACGTTAAGAATCCTTCGTGACAAATGCTATGGTTAATAAACAACATGCAGTATCGATTTTCTTTGATCTCGAAAAAGCTTATGATACGACCTGGAAACATGGTATTTTGAAGGATTTACATGACTTTGGGTTGAGAGGCCGTCTGCCTCTTTTTATATCAGAGTTTTTAAAAGACAGGCAATTTCAAGTCCGAGTAGGTTCAACCCTGTCTGACCATTATAATCAGGATCAGGGTGTTCCACAAGGCAGCATTTTGTCTGTTACAATATTTAGTATTAAGATCAACAGTTTGTCGAGGGTTTTAAACGATTCCATTGATGGATCACTTTTTGTGGATGATTTTAATATTTCTTGTCGCGGTAAAAATATGCATACTATTGAACGGCAACTACAGTTGTGTCTAAATAAAATAAACAAATGGTGTCTTGAAAATGGCTTTAAATTTTCGAAGTCCAAAACAAATTGTATACATTTTTGTAGAAAATATAAGCCGCATAAGGACCCTGAATTATCTTTAAATGGCTCTCTCATCAGAGTTGTCAAGGAGGCCAGGTTCTTTCGATTCTCATTTAACCTTCTTACCGCACATTAAATCCCTCAAAGCTAAATGCCTGAAGGCACTAGATTTGTTGAAAGCTGTTTCCAACTCAAAGTGGGGAGGGGATCAAACTACCCTCTTACACCTGTATCGATCACTGGTCCGTTCAAAACTCGACTATGGCTCAATCGTATATGGTGGAGCCTGCAAAAGCAACCTTAAACTTCTTGATTCTGTCCACCATCAAGGCTTAAGACTTTGTCTGGGGTCTTTCAGATCTTCACCTATTGAAAGTCTTTACAATACATTACTAAATTATATTCTAATGAATCTAATCCTGCGTATAACTGTGTGTTCAATCCCCTTTATGAGGATTTGTATCACAAAATGTCTTCTGTTGTTCCGTCTCTCGGGCACAGAATTATACCCTTTCTTTCTTCTGCGGGCGTTGAGCTGGAAAGTATATCGCCTTCCCGTCTTCTTTCTTCTCCTCCTTGGCAATTGGTTAGGCCACAAGTTGACCTAACATTAACATCATTTAAAAAATCAGAAACAAACGACTTACAATATAAACAAGAATATCATGAGTTAAAAAACAAACATGACAATTACAAATCCTTATTATCAGACGGGTCCAAGAACGGTGACGCAGTATCTTGTGCCACGGTAATTGGATCCAGAACAATATCTTCTAGACTACCGGATAGTAGCTCTATTTTCACAGCAGAAGCGAACGCCATATTAACGGCTCTTAAATATATTGAAACACACCCTAAATATAAACAGTGCATCAGGCGATTAAAAATTTATCTTGTAAACATCCACTTTTAATTGAAATTATTGAACTGTATACTGATCTTGCTACTCGCCAATACGACATCGTTTTTTGTTGGTTACCAAGCCACGTAGGCATTTCTGGTAACATGATGGCCGATCTTGCTGCCAAGGCAGCACTCAACAAATCTGTGACACCACTTCTTCTTCCATACTCTGATTACAAAGCGAACATTAGAACTTACATCCGTGATCTGATGCAAAAGAAGTGGGACACCCAAGTAGGTATCAATAAACTACATGAAATAAAACCCTACATTGGTTATACCCACTTGGGTTGTCAATCCAGATTTGAAGAGGTAATCATGCGACGATGTCGTATTGGCCATACAAGATATACCCATAAGTATCTGTTAAAAGGTGAGGATCCTCCGTTTCGTATCCCTTGTGATGACAGAGTTACGGTCAAGCATATTCTGCTTGACTGTGTTGAATTCTCCATCACAAGGGATAAGTATTTCAATGTCAAAACTATCAAGGATCTTTTTACAACTGCTAGTTCTCATTTAATCATTGGTTTTTTAAAGGAAATTGATTTCATGGTAGAAATTTGAGCACTGCGATTCTGTAGATATATGTATTTTAATAATTGGTAGTTTAGATTAGTAACTAGAATTGTTAGTGGCTGTATCATCAAAGGGGGTTGAAGTACTGTAAAATTATTGTCCTCCTGAGAGGGTACGTAAGTCCACAAACGTTCAAAGTAAATTCTAAATTTCCAGGTTTTTAATCGTAGTATAATTGTTTTTTTGTTTTATGGCTGGATTTCCCAAATTGCTGACGGTTGAGGGGATGATGTAAATCCAGCTAGGGTCCATGAAGGTAGCAAAGGTACTGTAAGTCCCCATGGTCCCTAGTATGGCGATCAACCTTCAGTTGTTAGGAATCTATAGCCCATTTTTATGTTGTATTGTCCTCTATAGATAAATTGTTTTAGGCATAGGTACTAGTTTTACATTCTTTTCTGTGATGTTCTAGTTGTTTTACTGTCCTTCGTCGACAGGTTTTTATAATACTCATATATATCATTTTAATGTTACGTTCCCATCACGATATGGCTGAAATATTGCCGATGTGACGTTAAATTTTAACTCACTCACTCACTCCATGCAGGTAGCAAAGGTAGTCCCATGGTCCCTAGTACGGTGATCTACCGTCAGCTGTTTTATCTGTCTGTAGCCAGTTTTATTACACTTTCTTGTATAGTACTAATTCTAGCACCTTTTTGGTTCAGTCCCATACAGCGTCAGGCATCTAATCGCCATCTCACAAACTCAGCTGCCTAGCCCGCTCAGCCATCGTGACTTCAACAAAGATGGAAGTCGGACAACTGGTAGTCTAGACTGCGTACTTTGTGTTACTCATCTGATAAGTATAAATTGCCACGGCTCCCACGACCGAAAGCTGTCATTACACAATGCCATTTAGAAAGTGGTCAAATGTAAGATATGTCTTCTTTTGGACTACACTTGGACACTAAAGTATTCTAGTACTTGAAGGTGTGTTCTCTCCTGATGAAGGAGTAAAATTTCCCCCCAAACGTCCTGTTCCTAACAAACATAGTTTTAGATGCGAAAATTACAGACCTAGCATTGCAGCTAGAAGGCCAGCCGGTCAGTGAGTAGTATAGGGAATAGTGATTCTGGACCACTTTCACAAAATGTCTCTACAAAGCCTCATTTACTAAATGAGGCTTTGGTGGGACCCTTAGCTCTTGCTACTATTGCCCCTACTACAAAGCCACGCCATCACGTTTACCGTGACTTGGCAGGCGGTAACACTGTGCCGTACGGTACGATCAATAATTCTTCTCTTACAAACCCCCTACCCGGCCCACCCCTCAAGTAGTATAAGTTAGGTTCGTCGGCTTTCATATCCACTTTATCTATGTTGTAAGTTTTGACTGACCATATAGGATCGGTGGCTCGCTTACGGCTATCGCCCCTATGTCATGTTTATATCGATGAAACAGTTTAACGTGAACCGCCTACGATCTCTTTGGTGTTCATAATAAAGGCTTGCTGGGCTTTTTGTATCCCCTGTTCTATGTACTTTTTTTTCTCGTCCTCGCTGATAGCAGACTTACGAGACTTGGATCGAATATCTTGTTTCATTCCGTTATATTTTTTGAGTTCAGAGAGGATTGAACGAAACTCCTCTTCTGAGATCTTACTGTCAGAGAGTGCCGTGGAAATTCGCTCACTCACTGTGTTCAGCTTTGCTTCGGCCAGAACCCTGATCTCGTCGTGTTTCAATGCCTTATGATTAAGTCTGCGTGATACTAACTTAAGAGCCAACCCTACCAACCCTGTCACCCCAGCCGTTATTTCAATACCTAGCACTATAGGTGCAGCCACGATGGTGGTTAACAACCCAACGCCTGCCGCCCCTAGTCCCATGCTGGTTGCCATAAGGGTAGTGTCAGCCCCGTCCACGATATTGAAAGCTCTATTGTACTTTTTACATAGTGCTTTCCGCGTGTCACGGTCTTGTTCTAGTTGACGTTTTACATCACATAACTGCCTCAAGCGGAACCCATCTACGGTTTCCAACGTCTTCGCTACTTCCTCTACGACTGGGTACAGACCCATCCTATAATATATATTTTAAAAGATATTTTAATTGGGTTTCAGTTAATAGTCTATCAATGTATTTGAAGTCTACAAGTTGTATACTAGTATTCAGGGTAATAGGTGTTAAGCTAATAAACTTTTCTGTTGTAATAAAAACCCCACTGAGATTTATTAAGCGGTTTATAGGACCCCCGTAGGTATCCCGTTGTATAACAATACGGCAATATTGATCTAAGTGTTCATCAAACCAGTGTATTGACACCCCGGGTAAAATTTGGTGTACTTTTGAGGTGTTTTCATTATCTAAAACCCGTAAGAAGACTTCTATGATGAGTGTGTAAGGGGCGGCTATACTAAGACCTACGTTAGGATTATAATTTATAAATGCTAATTTATTGTCTTCTCCAGGCATTAACCTATTTTTTTCGGTCTCAGAAGTTGCTATGAATGCCCTATCCGGAACGAAATCCCCGGTCCAGATACCGTTGTTCCTAATCTTAGTGACATATTTTGTATATGTATCTATTGTGATATAAGGTGAGGCGAGTGTTAAGTTGATCAGCCATTTGGGCTCTTTTAAATCTGATAACAGCACCAGTCTGTACACGTTGTCTTTGAAGTGTAGGACGTATAATTCATCTTCCTCACCAGGCTGATCGAATCCCTCTGTATCTCCCAGGTCGTTAAGCGTAGTGTTGGGATGATGACTGGTCATTATTATACTATTACGATATAATTTCCAACTGGTTTTCTGATAATAATTCAGGGGTTAACTTAATACCCATGAAGTGTATGTTGTCAGGCAGGAAGATATTGATTAGTGATATCTTATTTTCCACGATCACGTTGACCCCCTGCAGACTGGTCTTGGAGTCGACACCCACCCGCACGTAAACGTTGCAAACTTGATACTGGTGTCGTTTCACCCACCCGAGTTTGATCCCCTTCACGATCTCGACATCATTCACCGATGGTTCCCCTAGGTAGACTTTGATGAACAGTGTTGAGTTTGCCGGTAGACTCTCTAGTATCTTGACCACGCCTTCGAATTCAGACACCAACTGTAATTTCACGTTTTGTATGGCCGGTTTACTCGATAGCATGTGGGCTGCTATAGTGTTGACTGGGCTGACGACTATGCTACGTCTCTGAGTTGGGACGTAAGCCACGAGCAGGGTTCCATTGTTCACGACTTTGTTTAGGTGGTTGTCTTTGTTATCCGTGAACACGTAAGGGGAGACGAGTCTAATATTGAGAAACCATTTGTTATCGGGTAACAACACCCACTTGTCATCTTCGGTGAAGACGAGCATATATGGTTTGTTTTTGACGACGGTAGTGCTCTCAACATCGTCTAAGTCGAACAGTTTACCTCCGAACGATGGGTATATTACCCAACTATTATCACCGGTGTTGACAAGGGAGTACTTAGTGTTTACTGTTGCTCTTGTGGTATCTATCATATCACTTAGGGTTCCACCGGAGGGGATTTCAACGCGTTTGTAAATGTTGTTTTTCAGTTGCAAGGCATACGATTTACCATCTACTCCGGGAGCGTCGAAACCGCGTGTGTCTCCGAGGTCGGAGATCCCGATATTGACACATTTTTTCACTCCGGGCCCTTGTGCGCTGGTCATGTTACGTGAAGCGTTAAGCTGAGGTATCCTATATTTACAGGATTATGATTTATATCTAACACCGATATTGTCAGCTCAGGTATGTTGCCCTGGGTTAATCTCTTATACTGCCGTGGTGAAAATGACTCGGTTCTACCGTCGTTGAATTTCTCAGTTTTCACCGGCACTGCTCTCAATATAGTGGAAGGGTGGCCTCCTTGAATGTTATACGTTGTGCTCACCTGACTGAGATGAATGTACAGCTCTCGGTACGGTACTAGGTCGGGTAACTTCGTGCCTGTGACGGTTGTTGTTGGTTTTATCTCGTCAGGAGACATACCGAGTATCCTCGCTAATGGTCGGCCTAGCCTCAATGAGGTTCTTCCGTTGTTGATTAACACCACTGTGCCGTTCGAGTCGTTCATCTTGAGTTCGGCTCCCAGGGGTTTGAAGACCTCGTCGTTTAGAGAGCACACGCTGTAGTAGCCGTCAGTTATCTGACTGCGAGTTCCACTGACGAACAGCTTATTGTTGCTGATATTAATGTTAGTCCATTGCGGTAGGTAGGTGATATCGCAGAGTGCGACTTCGAGTTGACCTGACGTGTTATCGATCGCGTGCGTCAGCTGAACGGCCTCACCGCTCGTTATTCCTGGAAGTGCTATGTACATATTACATATATATTTATTATATAATAGTTTTAAAATGTATTCCCCTGGTGTGTTTTACCCTAAACTGGATGTAGATTTCTCCCCCATGAAGATCGTGGTTGCCCCTGAGTTGTATTTCAATGCCAAGCTTTTAGATGTGTTTGATAAGTATAAGCTTTCGGTGACTAACATTGAGGCAGTCCACGCGTGGTTCAACAACCCTATGCAGTTCTGGCAGAATCAATTAAACTTTGCTGTGTGGTGCGCTACAACGGGGTGTGGTGTGACATTAACCGACACTCGGCGTGGTCCGCTGAGTCAGTCTGTGTTCAAGTTCCACGTGTACTACCAGGTCAGACGTATCCTTAAAGAGATCAGCGCCCCCCTCCCACAGGACAAAGCGTGGGACGCAACAAACAACCCGTACGATAGACGGGTCTACGAACGTATTTGCAACGAATTCGAAATAGACCCTAAGACGGATTGGCGTTTGCCGGGGCTGAACCACGGGTTGGGTATTCCTTACGCTCATGGGCTCTCGCCAAAAGCATTTGATAAACATATACTAACAAACTTTCTGAAACGAAAAATGTTTAGTACTGGGAATTTTTTCCGTGAATTAGCTGAAATTGTTCCTAAACCTGCCAAATATGGGCCACAACCAGTGAAAGATGCCAGTGATGATTTAGTGAGACGAGGTATACTTCGGAAGGACTTGGCTTTGTCGAGTAATGAATGGAGGGATGATCGTATGGACTTTAAAGGTGCTGTTGCTTTCAAAATCCAGAAAGTGGAGCAGTCAACCGCAGACGGGTGGAAAATGTTCATGCTGGACACGTCGAAAGGATTCACTCGTGCTGGTACAATACGCTTGAACGACTCGATTCGAACGTACGTGTGGTCGCTGTTGGGTGCGCAGGCGCAAACGCGTTCCAACATCATCGGTTCGGGAGCTGCTTTCGACACTCAGAAACAGTTCGTTGCCAACGTTGATGATACTATCAATTCTCCAGTTGATCTCCCGCGGGCCATCGAACGCTACCAAAACGTGTTAGAAAACGCCAGATCGAAAGTCAATTACGTGTTCGGCGTGGGGTTGTATATGGCGCCGAGTGATATGCAACTGAGAATAAAAAAAGTGTTGAATTATAACAACAAAATAGTCATAGCCACGAAGGATCAAAAGTTGGGTATCAACCCCGATATTAACACCCACTCTACCCCACACATCCAACCACGTGAAAAGGGTATAGTGGCGCCACCCCCGGAGCCTAAAGTTCATGTGCCCCCCACACACCCCAATATGCATGTGGGGGTACCCCCCTATCAGCAGCATATTGATAATAAAACAGCCCTAGTGGTTGGTGGGGTAGCTTTGGGACTTATTTGGTTAAAGATTTCTTAGCCGCTACGTACACCAGACCCGCCACGGCGACGATGGCTGCCCACAGGTTTTGACTGAGCCACATGGCAGTTTTAGACAGAGCGCTCAACAACCACGAGACGATGCTACCCAGGATGCCGGGAAGGGCTTCGGCGGCTTTACCAGCCAGTTTAGCTAGGCGTTCCCCGAGTTTTTTAATCCAGTCTTTAACACCACCACCGCTGGGAGTTCCCCCTCCGCCAGGTGTGGGGGGTGTGGGGGTTCCTCCCACCAGTGACACCACCAGGGTTGATATGATGAAACCCAATGCAGTTAGAATGCTGGCGATGGTGATCCCTTGCTCCCGGAACAATATACGAATCCTGTTGGCTAAAGTTGTATCCTCATTCAGTATTCTATCGATTGTTTCCCGAATGCGACTGATCTGGGATCGAAGCTGTTCACGATTCGAGGAAGTGGCTTCCAATCGTGTACGTCTCTCGTCTTCTAAATCGCGTAGTCGTTCATTGATACGACGCTTCATATCATCGTTTTCAGTTTCGTTGAGTTTGGTTTTTTCCTTAGCGATGTGCTCGTCGATTTCGTTCAGTTTCCCCATGTTGTTCACGAGTTCTCCACGCACGCGTTTCACGGCTTCGTCTAAGCCGTACAGTTCCCTTACCGGAAAGTCAAACCCCGGTAACGGTTTGTCCCAGTAGGTGCTCAACAGTTTTTCTATGCTGTCCGAGGCTTCTGTAGCACGCTGTGGTGTCATTTCATCTCTAGTGGTGAGGTGGGATCTGGTAGCTTGCAGATCTTCTTTAACGGCCTTAGGTATTGCACCACCGTAATCATTCATGTTTAGATTTTTACGGATAAATTCAACACCATAGCGGCTGGCTAGAGTTGACAAGGCCAGTGGTTTTTTATTGCTCTTGTTAAAGAGGTCAACCCCTGGGTCAGACTTAAGGCGTAGAACACCCTTTGTATCAATAAAAAAATCCTTATGGTATCGACCCTGTGGTTCAACGTAGTTTTTATCTCTTCTTAAACTTTCGAAATAATCATTTACCGTTGTTTCCAAGAGTTCTTGGTTCAATGGTGAACTAGTAAATGAGGTCTCCTGCTCATCATATGCCTGGGCACTAGCGCCCGGCATCTCCGCCATATCTATGTCTTCATCCATTAGTATTAAAAATATATTTCTTTTATATAACAATGTACGGTAGAAAATTAGATCCTTTCAGAAGATTGAGAGAGCCATTAGGTGCCAGAGCCGTGCGACAGTCGGTGACCATCACCAACAATCCCAGCAAGATAGACCAGAACCAAACTCTGCTGGTTAGATTTCCAAACCTTGGTGAGAATGACCTCATTGTACCAGGCACTGTTCGACTGGCGTTCAATATCACGTTGACCTCCGACAACGACAAACGCGAGCTAGTGCGGAACGTGGGTCGAGCTATCATCAAGAAAACGACCGTCAAGATCAGCGGTAACGAGGTACTGAGCATCGACGACAGCGACGTGTTTCACTGCTACAAGGATCTCTGGAAAAGCGAGAGAGAACGAGTCAATGATGTGTACCAGGGTATCAGCAAATCAACCCGGGCGCGCATAGGATACGTCTTCACGACAGACCAGCAAGACAAGCTATCGGACGGTGAAAAGGCCATCGCTCTAGCATACGGAAATCGATTCTGCGTGCCGCTCGACTTCGAGTTGCTCACGGGACACGCGCCGTTTTACCAGGCCGCGCTGGGTGATAGGCTCGAATACGAGCTCACGTTTAACGACTATAGCAAAGTAGTGCGTACGCCGAACGGTGATGAGGCCAGTTATGCCATAGACAACATCTCTCTGGAGTTCGACATGGTCACTAGCCCGGAGCTGGCCAGGCAGGTTCGAAGCCAGTACTCTGGGAAGATGGCTATCCTGTACGATCGCGTACTGAGACATAGATCAGTCGTGCGAGATAAGAGCGACACTGTGTGGAATATCAACCTGAACGTGCCGGCGCGATCGATGAAAGGTATCCTGGTCGTCCCCGTGGAGGATTACGATCCATTCCGGAGGGACAGCGAGAAGTTTTTCAACCCCGAGATTGAAAAGGTGGAAGTTACCATCGAGGGCGTGCCCAACCAGCTGTTCAGTCATGGTATGAGACCACACCAGCAGTGGGATGAGATAAAAAAGCTACCAGTGGGGGACTACATAACAAAGGACCTGGACCTAGGCTCCGTGCAGATCGGTGAATACCTGACCACCAAGTACGCCTTATGGTTGGACATGCGATCCACGGATGATGATAAACTGCACGGTAGCGGACGTCGTATAGATAACGGCAGCGAAGGGATAACCATCCAGATTACTAAGAAGGCTCAAACCGCTGGTAAGTTGAAATTATATCTGTACGTTATTATGGACGCGCAACTTAATATAGACAATGGGAGATTCGTGCAAGCCATCTACTGATGGGGGAGACCCCCTGGGGTTACCCACTGACCCACACTGCGCTATCATATGCGGGCAGACTGGCTGTGGTAAGACCGTTTTCGTGTTGGATATGTTGGAGGGTTACTACAAGGATGTGTTCGATAACATCGTTATCATGTGCCCATGTGCATGAATAAAACGTACGCGCGACCTTGGGTGATGACGGACCCGGACGTACACAAAATCGACCCTGGAACACGCCTGCAGGACTGGTTGAAAGCTCTTCACGAGAAATTTAAAGGGGAACCGACGCTGTTCATACTGGACGACTGCAGCGCTAATCGCAAGATAACAAAAAAGAGAGACATGCTATCGTACCTGGCCTTCTCCGGCCGTCATGCAAATCACAGCGTCTGGGTGCTAACGCAGAAGTTCAACTCGGTGTTGAAAGACCTCAGGGAGCAGACGCGATGGGTGGCCTTATTTCACTGCAAGGACAGGGATTCGTTCGAGGAGTGTTTAAGAGAGAACGATGTGATGAGTAAATTAGAACGGGAACGGGTGAAGAAACAGCTCGCTGAAACTAAACACGCTAAGCTCGTGCTCAAGACCGACCAACCCGTGGCTTATATAGTATGCTAAGCAAAGCTAAGCAAAGCTAAGCTAAAGCTAAGCAAAGCTAAGCTAAAGCTAAGCAAAGCTAAGCATATAGCTATGATATTCGAAGTATTTGTCGTGTGCAACTTAACTTTCATTTCTCTGTGTTTTGTCTGCATCGGGTATTATATAGTTAAAACTAAATCTTACTTGTTATATTATAAGATGGAGTGTGAGGAATTGCTCGAACAATTGTCGTTGGAGGGTTCCCCCACTGGGGATTCCCCCAAGCGAGAGAAACTGGTGGCGTTGGCTGTTGGCGGCAAAGCCAAACATTACTTTGGAGACTACACCCCGGATAAAATTCACAAAATGTCAGCCGAAGAAATCGATAAGCTGTACGCTAGATACGAGTCCCGGCTCGGAGCAGAAATGACAAAGACAATAGGATCGGCTATGACCCAGATATACACCGGTATTGTATCACACTTCCTTCCCATTCCACCAGAGCGCCGACTTTACCTGTGGGAAGACCTCGAGAAAGACCCTTTTATCGAACACGCCGTGAGCTCTATCAGCTGCGGGCTGTACCACAAATATGGTATGTTGTTGGCTCCAGTGACGGCGGCGATTATCACGGCAAAACATTGTCAATTTGAGAGAAAGAATAATAATAATAGTATAGATGGATGCTGCACAGGAAACCCCAGTGGGGGTACCCCCCACACCCCAAACTGTGAGTCCCAAGGTGACGGTGGAGACCACTTCAACAGTAACCAGACAGAAGAATCCTAAGAGAGTAGCTGCCGGTAAAAAACGGTGGTGTAACCAACATAAAGTGACCAACCCAACCCGACTGTTGTTGGCTGTAGGTGTAACTGCTGCCTTGGCTATCTCGTGGTTATATACACGTGATGGAAACCCTCACCGTGAGGTGGTACCTGAGGTGGTAACCCCCACTGTGGGGGGTACCCCCACCGTCGACCCGCATATCATGTTATAATTTTAATATTTTATATCATATACATAATGTCTGAGGGGAAAACGTTCGTCAACGACGCATACCACGCCACAGTGGTCGCCAGTTTAGCAGTAGGGTACGCTCGGTTGACTAAAATGGTGCTTAAACAACCAACTATCAAGCTAGATTTCAACCTGCAGGATATGGGTATGGTCATAATGAACCTTGGTATGGCGATGGCCACAAAAGACATCCTAGTAAAACAAGGAATAATACCTGATAATATAATGAAATAAATATAGGGATGGCCACGATAGCTATGATGGTCGGTGGGGCGTTAGTGAATGCCCTGGCATTTTCCGGGAGTAATTTCCTCTTCTCGAAACTACGAGATGATCACGCGGCTGAAATACAGGAAGAAAGGAAGCGACACGATCTCGCTACTGAGAAATTACAAAGAGCACAGGACGAGTACGTTAAAAAACGCCTCCAGAGGATCGATTTTATTAACGAACAGCTCAAGCGTGAAAACCATGCCATTAAAACATTCTACGATGTCGATGAAGCAATGAAAGAATACTACCTACTAACTGGTAAACAACTGGAACCGCTCAATGAACCCACACTCGCTCAGTACTACACACCATCCAAGGGACAAATGAATCGTGAACTGGGCTTCATAGTGTTGGGTATAGCAGCTACTGCGTTGGTTGCGAAGCAATTAAACTAAAATACCTATATAAGTAAACATGAGACCCGCTCCATACCGATGCGAATACATACTTATGGGAAAGACCGAGGCCTGTGGTAGGAAATGCAGGAATCAGGGGTTCTGTTGTTTCCATATGGGAAGTCCTAACTACACGTGTTCTGTGTGTGGTATCGGGGTTAAAGGGCACTACTGTTTATGTAAAGCTCACGGAGCGAACGTAGTCAGACATCAACTCATATACGAGAATAAAAAAGGCTACATAAAAGAACGTAGGCGACTGCTCAAGATAGCCACTTAAGAGTTACCTCCCCTTACTGTGAACCAATTAGAGATTAGTTCTCTTAGGTGTAAACACGATGTCTACTGTGCGCGAGCTCAAGCGGGTCGCAAAGCAGAGAGGTGTGATCGGGTATTCTAGAATGCGGAAGCCAGCATTGTTGAGATTACTAGGTTTAGAAGTCCCTCCTACGGTAAAACAGTTAAAAGCTCAAGCGAAACAGCTTGGACACACGGGTTATTCACACCTGGGGAGAGCCGGGTTAACCGCATTGTTATCACATGCCCCCGTACCCACTGTAAAACAACTGAAAGTCGAGGCACACGATTTGGGTTTAGGCGGGTATTCCCGTATGAGGAAACCACAGCTCGTAGAATTATTACAACAGAATAGAGCTGTTGACCTGCAGTTCGTTCGCACTGAGCGCGCTGTAGGCAACTATTTGAGAGGTTGGCGCATGCTCGTCGATAGAAACATAGACATTACAGATATCAAGCCTCTGATAGCTGATAAGGTCAACCAGGAACTAAATAACCTAGGAAGTATCAAGTTTCAGATCACGGTGAAAATGTCGCTCGATAAGGAGGGCACCACAGGGGTCACTGAGTATGTTCAACCTTACTTCCGAGGCAAACAAGAGGTTGTCACACATGCAGAGACCATTGACGCATCAATCGATAATAGTTTTCAGCAGATACGAGAATACCTAGAACGCTACACACACTTGGGGTCCGGGTGGGCTGTAGATAAAATCGATAATATCTATCTAGACATAGCTAACTACGTGCCGTTCAGAGGCGGGTCATACCTAGCCTTGCCTCCCTACTATAGGAACAAACATGCCATAGTAAACGTTAAGAATAGAGGAAACGATTGCCTGAGGTTAGCTATCAGGTCAGCCTTATTTCCAGCTGGCACTCATTCAGATAGGCTTTCTAGCTATCCCCAAGATGATGGGCTTAATTGGGATGGTATAGATGAACCAACCCCAATATCCCAGATCACTAAAGTAGAAAAACAGAATAATCTGGCTATAAATGTCTTTGGGCACGAAGGTAACACAACAATAGTACACAGGGTCAGCCCGGTGAAGGATCGCCAAGTTATCAATATATTCATGATCCAGCGAGGTGAAAAGTATCACTACACATGGATAAAACACTTTAGCAGGCTGTTGTGTGACCAATCGGCATACAGAGGGAAAAAACACTTCTGTGAGCGATGCCTACACGGCTTCACACGAGCTGATTTATTAGAATCCCACCGGGAGGATTGCCAAGGTGTTGGGCAGACGGCCATACGAGTCGACATGCCTAAGGAAGGTGAAAATATCCTAAAATTCGACAACCACAAGAACCAAATGTCTGTGCCTTATATCATATACGCCGACTTCGAAGCCTTGGTGGTAGGGGAATCATCCCCCACACCCCCTAGTGGTGGGAGTTTCACCCACAAAACCCAGGAACATAAGGCCTGCGGTTTTGGGTACATTGTCGTCCGTTGTGACGGGGAAACGAAAGCTCCGGTAGTGTATAGGGGTCCTGACGCGGCTGAAAGGTTTCTAAAGTGCTTGCAGGAGGAAGAAAAAATTATTAGGAATGCATTGTATAAAATCGCTCCCATACGTATGACCCGAGCCGACAGGCTAGCTCACGCTAGTAGCACTAAGTGTCACGTGTGTGACTCACCGCTTAACGGTGATTCGGTGAGAGATCACTGTCACATAACTGGTAAGTATAGAGGCGCCGCTCACAACGCGTGCAACCTCAAGCTTAAAATCAACCCTAAGACAATAAACATCCCCGTTGTCTTTCACAACTTGAGAGGGTACGACTCACACTTGATCATGCAGGCCATCGCGAAAATCGATGGTAATATAACGTGCATCCCCAACAACATGGAGAGATGCATCTCCTTCAGCTTAAACGGACTTAGGTTCATTGACTCGTTTCAGTTCCTCCTGTCGTCACTCGACAGTCTGGTCAAGGCCAACAATACCTTCCCTATCACCGATCGATACACAGACGCCGAGACTAGACCCCTGCTTATGAGGAAGGGTGTGTACCCATATGAGTACATGGATAGTTGGGTCAAGTTCACCGAGACCAGACTACCTCCTATCGACTGCTTTTATAGCAAGCTGAATGAGGCGTCCGTCTCACGAGACGATTACTCGCACGCGATTAACGTATGGAATAAACTGGGTTGTAAGAACCTGGGCGATTATCACGACCTGTACTTGAGGACAGATGTACTGCTGTTAGTCGACGTGTTCGAGACGTTTCGGCGGACATGTTTCAAGCAGTATAAACTCGACCCCGCATGGTATTACACCAGCCCAGGTCTGTCGTGGGACGCCTTGCTTAAAAAGACCGGAGTTAATTTAGAATTGCTCACAGATTACGACATGCACCTATTCATTGAGAAAGGCTTGCGAGGTGGGATTTCCATGGCATCCAAACGATACGCTAAAGCAAATAATCAATACGTGAAAGGTTACGATCCTAACAAACCAACCAATCACATTCTCTACCTCGACGCAAATAATCTGTACGGCTGGGCCATGAGCCAGTATCTACCTACAGGGGGATTCGAATGGGTACCCCACGTTGATGTTATGAGCATTGCACCAGATTCGAACAAAGGTTATATCCTCGAGGTTGACTTAGAGTATCCCAAGGCATTACACGCATCGCACAACAGCTATCCCCTTGCACCCGAACGTATGAGGGTTAACCCAGACTGGATGTCTGAGTACCAACATAACTTGTCAGGTGGTCGTGTGACAGACGTTGAAAAACTCGTGCCTAACTTAATGAATAAGACCAAGTACATCGTTCACTATCGCAACCTACAGCTGTACCTGTCGTTGGGTATGAGGCTGGCCAAAATACACAGGGTGCTCATGTTTGACCAGAGCCCATGGATGGAGCCCTACATCAGAATGAACACAGACCTACGAAAAAAAGCCACCAGTGATTTCGAGAAAAATCTCTACAAGCTCATGAACAACTCGGTGTTTGGTAAGACTATGGAGAACCTGAGGAAACGCGTGACCGTGAAGCTGGTTAGATCTAGTGAGGAAGACAAGCTCAGGAAATTGATAGCCAGTCCGGCATTCAACCGTAGCAAGATATTCACAGACGACCTGGCTGCCCTACACATGAAGAAAAGCCACATAAAATTCAACCGACCTGTTTACGTGGGGATGAGCATCCTCGATTTATCCAAACACCTGATGTACGACTTTTACTACAACGAGCTCAAGAAACAGTACGGCGACAGGTGCGAAGTGCTGTACACTGACACGGATTCCCTGCTGATGGAGATTCGAACCGAGGACGTGTACGAGGACATGAAAAAACACCTCGATTTATACGACACCAGCGACTACCCTAAGACCCATGCCATACACAGTACGGTAAATAAAAAGGTCCTAGGTAAGATGAAGGACGAGTGTGCTGGCACGCCCATAACCGAGTACATAGGTTTGAGGCCTAAGATGTACTCCATACTGAAAGCCGACAATAGCGAGATCCGGAAGGCTAAGGGGGTTAAGAAGTATGTGGTGAAACAACACATCAAACACGCCAGATTCAAGGAAGCCCTGTTCAAGACCCGTACCTTTAGACATAAAATGAACACACTTAGAAGTGATGGGCACAAGATATACGGACTGACTATAAACAAGACGTCCCTATCGCCTATGGACACGAAACGTTGGATAGCTATTGATGGGATAAACACATACGCGTATGGACATGAAAAAATTTGAGTCTATTTACTACAGCCCGCGTGGGTACTGGAAAGGAGCTAGCGCAGTAGATAAGCTAGCTAAACTAGCGCGAGTACCCCCGGAGGAAGCCAAAGCGTGGCTTGAAAAACAAGCCCTGTGGCAGATCTATTTGCCTGCACCACGCTACGTACCTAGAAGGAGGTTCGGTATTAACATACCTAATAGCATTCACCAGGCAGACCTACTGTTCCTACCCCACGACAAGAGGTACAAGTATGCCTTAACCGTAGTGGACGTAGCCAGTCGTTACAAGGAAGCCGAACCCTTGACCACGAAAGATTCGGCCCAGGTAGCCAGAGGATTTGAACGTATATACAAACGCAGCCCGCTGACGTGGCCAACAGAGCTGCAAGTTGACCCCGGACGGGAGTTCATGGGTGCCGTGTCACAACTGCTAGCCAAACACGATACAAAGGTCAGGCGTGGCACGGCCGGAGCCCATCGCAGCCAAGCCATAGTTGAGAGATTTAATAGGACTTTGGCTGAGCGCTTGTTCGGCTATCAGTATGCTAGGGAGATGACCACCCCTGGAAAACGATCGACTGAATGGGCCACGAGGTTACCCAAGGTGGTGTCGGCAATCAACCATGAAGTCACCCGTCTCACCGGTAAGAAACCGGCAGACGCTATCAAACTAAAATCAATAGTTGCAGAGTCGGCCGCTCCATTGCGTGGGAAGGAGAAACAGATACCAGATAGGGCCCTAGTGAGGTATCTATACCAGCCGGGGGAACACGAGGGTGATAGCCGTAAGCGAGCCACCGATCCTATATGGTCAGTCAAAACTTACAACATAGATAAAGTGGATATGAAAGCCGACGAACCTAACTTATACTACTTGAGGGGTGGGCCGGGTAGGGGGTTTGTAAGAGAAGAATTATTGATCGTACCGTACGGCACAGTTTTACCGCCTGCCAAGTCACGGTAAACGTGATGGCGTGGCTTTGTAGTAGGGGCAATAGTAGCAAGAGCTAAGGGTCCCACCAAAGCCTCATTTAGTAAATGAGGCTTTGTAGAGACATTTTGTGAAAGTGGTCCAGAATCACTATTCCCTATACTACTCAGTGCCATCATGTGCAATTGGTACTGAGGAGTATTGCATGTGAGTTTCACTCATTCATTGATGCACGGTGACTACATATACACTATACACCGACGTATGAAGATCCATTCATTGTGGATCCATTAACGGACCGTTATCGGGAAAATTGTCAGTCTACTGTTGCTGGCATAGATTGTCCTGGGTATGTTCATATTCAAATAAGACCGTACTCACTGCATCAGTCGTGTTATGGAAAAGACACGAGGATTCAGAAACAGTTCTGCTATTACTGCAACGAGTTCTGGGACGGCCGTATTAATACCAATAGTGGGTACTTCACACATTTTCTCTCCTATCTGATTTGCTATAATTGTTCTTTTCCAAATACTGAAATGCTGTTATCGTGGCTTTCTGACCGATGTCCAGTCGGCGTGGTTTCTTAATCTAAACCTTGTATATCATTCAAAGAAGGTTTGGCAAATGAATACCACTGCAAGTTTCATTTTACCGCATTAATGAAAGTAGATAGACAGACAGACAGACATTTCTTGTAATGGAATTACATGAACTGCAAAGTAAGATGGATTTCGTATCTGCCCAGTAATTTTGACAACAGAATATCTACAGGGTCTCATATTACCATGTTAATAGAATTAGACAGATAGCTAGCTAGATAGATATTAATTAATGGAATCCTGTCAAATGCAAAGTAAGATGGATTTAATATTTGCCCGGTGGACTATATAATCCATTTTTTTTCTTTTTATATTTTGACTTGTGCATTTTTATATATTATTTTGTTGTTGCTTATTAATGACAAACACACGTTCTGTTTATGATTACAGGAAGTAACACAACATTTGGTTGTTACACGGAAACACTACATTAAAACCCGGGGCATGATGAGCGAAATACCAGGCCCAAGGCTGACGATACACTGAGCCCGCTGTGAGTATTTAACCTGAACAATCCGCTTCACATTTAGATATAAATGCTTATTTAATGTTGATGTGGATATTAGAATGTCGATTTCTACGGTTGTTCAGCTGTTACCAATGAGCGAGCTACTACTGCATAATGTTTACGGACTGCGTAAATGTTTCACATGTACAACTACGAGTAATATATTAAAATATGTCCCATTCCTGTTTTAATGCAAACTTCTAGTGTGTATACTAGGCTAGGACGTTTCGGTGTCAGAGTGTTTGTTGCAGTTCTACAGAAAGTGACGATGAAATTGGCATTTGGTTTTGGACTCATTGTCTGGACATGCCGCTTCCTCATAGGAGTTGATACAGTTGATGGTAAGAAACTGCCGATGTTTATATATCGGCTGTATTTTATCCCGGATCCTTTACCACCATAATATTAAGTTCAAGAAATGATTACACGATGCCATTTTGAAAGTGGCCATAAGTAGTATGTCATATTTGGGGTTACACATTCCTAGTAAAGTACAAATTCTAGTACGTTTGCCGTTGAATCCCATCCGGGAATCGAACCCGCACCCTCAGAGCCGCATGCGCAGTTGCATGAGCTGTAAATGGAAAGTTATACCGGAGGCATTTTATCTAATCAAGTGCACGCTTACGTGTTCAACAATTATGAAACGCACACACTTGTTTTGCATTCGATCTGTCATTTCGCGTAGTTAGTTCATAGATGATACATTGAAATGTGTCGAAAGTATGGAATACTGTAAGGGACATTCTCGCGATCTCGCATTCTCGCGATCTCGACCTTTGGAAGCAAGCCTAAAAAGCCAAAAGTGCGAGAATGCGAGATCGCGAGAACGCGAGAAAAGGAAATGTCGCATTCTCGTGTTCTCGCGATTTCGTGTTTTTGTGGCCTTATTTGACAAGTCGAGATTGCGAGATTGCGAGATTTGACAGCATGTTTAAAAGTCGCATTCTCGTGTCGTCGACTTTTGACAAAAACATGATCTGTACCAAAAACACGAGAATGCGAGATCGCGAGAACGCGAAATTTTGGCGATCTCGAAAGACTGTTTCCTATCGCTGACTACTTTTATGATATGTGACAACCATCAATGAGCTTATGCCTGACTACCTTTATGCTGTGACAGCCATCAATGAGCTTATGCCTGACTACCTTTATGATATGTGACAACATCAATGAGCTTATGTTTGACTACTTTTATGGTGTGTGGCAACCATCAATGAGCTTATGAAATAATTTTACTTGTTAAATCAGCTTTGAAATCAAAAGTCGTGGTTTAACGTCTAAAGACGTTTCCGACCGTATTCCCATATGACCCTGCACAGGAATTGGGGGTGTAGCGTAAGCATAGATCTGGTAAGCACTGAAAGAAGTAATTCAAGCTCTTAATAGATCAAATTACGAAAACGTGATTGTATTTCAGCCAAGACAACTGTTTACGCTCAACATGGAAGCACTGTCACTCTCTCGTGGACCTTGCCCAAACCAGAAATCAGGGAATTTACTGTGAGCCATTCATCTGGCTATCTCTTTCACCTTACGGATTATAACAAAGTGAAAGTGAACAATGCCTCAACTCTGAAGGCTGTGTTCACTGGAAACATCAATGACTCAGGGTCTGGAGTGTTCAGTTTCCGACTGTTGGATGTAGGGATCTGGTCAGCCGGAGGCAGCTATTCATGTTTCAGCGGTTCACCTCGTTCCAGAGGAAAGGTTATTCCTAAATGTGGCCAGAAGATTGTTGTAATACGTGAGTATCGCCTAATAACCAAAGGGAACATCAATCGAATTCCTAACCATGGTCAGAAGCTTGTTGTAATACGTGAGCATCGCCTTGTACCAAAAGGAAGATCATTCGAATTCCTAACCATGGTCAGAGGCTTGTTGTAATACGTGAGTATCACCTAGTACCAAAGACAAGATCATTCGAATTCCTAACCATGGTCAGAAGCTTGTTGTAATACGTGCGTATCGCCTAATAACCAAAGGCAACATCATTTGAATTCCTAACCATGGTCAGAAGCTTGTTGTAATACGTGAGTATCACCTAGTACCAAAGGGAAGATCATTCGAATTGCTAACCATGGTCAGAAGCTTGTTGTAATACGTGAGTATCACCTAATAACCAAAGGGAACATCAATCGAATTCCTAACCATGGTCAGAAGCTTGTTGTAATACGTGAGTATCGCCTAGTACCAAAAGGAAGATCATTCGAATTCCTAACCATGGTCAGAGGCTTGTTGTAATACGTGAGTATCACCTAGTACCAAAGACAAGATCATTCGAATTCCTAACCATGGCCAGAAGCTTGTTGTAATACATGAGTATCACCTAGTACCAAAGGGAAGATCATTCGAATTCCTAACCATGGTCAGAAGCTTGTTGTAATACGTGAGTATCACCTAGTACCAAAGGCAACATCATTCGAATTCCTAACCATGGCCAGAAGCTTGTTGTAATACATGAGTTTCACCTAGTACCAAAGGGAAGATCATTCGAATTCCTAACCATGGCCAGAAGCTTGTTGTAATACGTGAGTATCACCTAGTACCAAAGGGAAGATAATTCGAATTCCTAACCATGGTCAGAAGCTTGTTGTAATACGTGAGTATCACCCAGTACCAAAGGGAAGATCATTCGAATTCCTAACCATGGCCAGAAGCTTGTTGTAATACGTGAGTATCGCCTAATAACCAAAGGCAACATCGTTTGAATTCCTAACCATGGTCAGAAGCTTGTTGTAATACGTGAGTATCACCTAGTACCAAAGGGAAGATAATTCGAATTCCTAACCATGGTCAGAAGCTTGTTGTAATACGTGAGTATCACCTAGTACCAAAGACAAGATCATTCGAATTCCTAACCATGTTCAGAAGCTTGTTGTAATACGTGAGTATCACCTAGTACCAAAGACAAGATCATTCGAATTCCTAACCATGTTCAGAAGCTTGTTGTAATACGTGAGTATCACCTAGTTCCAAAGGGAACATCATTCGAATTCCTAACCATGTTCAGAAACTTCTTATAATATATGAGAAACATACATGCCAGAAATAATTACATTAAATCAGTCCTATTTCAATAACAGCTGAAAATGTGTTCGACATCCTATCAAGGGGCATTGGCTCATTTCCAAATGTGTAATCTGGTAAAAATCTATAGCATATCTAAAAATGACAGATATACCACAGTTGACGGCAAAGCAATCATCGTTCGTAAGATTCAGAATCTGAACAAAGGTGAATATGTTCCAACAAGATAGAAACCTGTAATATCATTTGTCATAAAACAGTTCATGCTTGCAGATCTCCAAGATCCCTACATAGTGACAAAGGAGTTAGTTGGGTCAAGCCGCATTGCCAGTCTAACATGTTGCTCAATCATCAGATCCTCGCCAGCTTCTCATGTTATGGCGTCAGTCACCTGGAAAAGAAACGGCGTGAACCTAACTATTGCAGGGAAATATAATCTTTCCGAAGATTATAGTTGGTTTTCCAATGATGGTATCTTTTACCACAATACTTTGGCTGTAAGTGAAGACGGGGCAGACGAAAATGCCATATACACTTGTCAGGTTCATGTGAAGGACCATCTGTTTCATTCCAATTGGAGCTGGGGCTACATGCTCAACAATGAACGTGAGTTATACATCATGTCTTTGTACATGTACAAATGACAAATGCTGAAGTAGATAATACTTGTCTGAGACCTTTTTTACTTAACCGTCTTCCTTTCTTGTTATCGATCTTACAAATTGAAGTAACTGTATAGTAAATGGTAACTGACACTATCTCTCTACAACAGCACGGGCGGACACGGGCACCAACTATACAATCCTGTGCGTTGGCGACAGTGCAACGGTAACCTGGAAACTACCTCGATATCGTGGTTTAGTTCATGTGAAGTCCGATTCTGGTAGGCACATGTTTCGACTGGAGACTGCTGCAATATACGTAGAGTATTACTACTGGCCACGAGTTACCATCATCGAAGTAAGCACCTCATCTGATGTGAATGTCGTTCGGTTTCGATTGTACGACGTGACAGAGCGTGATGCTGGTAGATACTACTGTGATGGTATTACATGGGGACATGTCCTGATTGTCTCACGTAAGTATCAGGATTACAAGGTGAGAGAGTGAAACTTTGTGGGGAGATATATTTGAACACATAAATGCCATGGATGAGACATCAAAGTACACATTTAGCTATTGTCGACAATAGAGCTATATGATCACCCCAAAGACATTTCAACTGACACACAAAGGAATGCATATATTCAAACATCGTTGAGTTCTTACGGTAGGTAAAATTTATTTCTTGCATCACTTTGAAATAGGTGTACCAGCAAAACCACGCATCACATCTTCCGCCAAGCCACAAGTCGGTGAAAACATAACCCTAACATGCTCCTCTGCGTCACGGAGTCTTCCCCAGGACCACAATCTGATCATGTTCTACAGCTGGAGAAGAGACAACAGGAGACTGGTGAATGGAGGGCGACATCAGATATCAGGTTCCAGTTTGTCTATCTGGAGATTCAATAGGCAGGATACTGGTAACTATTCATGTCAAGCTACGGAAGAAATGGGGCTGACGTCGGCATGGAGCAACACAAGCGTCATAGAAGAGTCATGTAAGTACCCCGTTCTCTGCACTTGATCTTCACTTTCTTTCTACTAACTTTATTGAGAGATAAATGCTGAAATGTTTGCCTGAGCACAAATTGATAAACGACAGTAGTACCACACTACCCAGAAGATCGCATGCAAAAGAGAAGGTAGCAGTTCTAAAATCTGCGAGTTACGACGTAAACTGTCATTAAACGGTTAAATGTAGTAAACTGCTGCAAAATATAATAACTCTCTGATAAAGTGTAATAACTGCTCTGCGGTGAATTGCAATGAAAACTGCGGCAAACTGCAACAATTTAAACTGTGTCGTAACAGAGTTCCATACGTAATGCTGTAAATCAGGTAAAGTAATAATTAGTACTGTTATTGTTTGTTTATGCGACAGGCTCTATTGAATACATACTTTAAAGGGGTTTCCACAAAACAAAATTGAGTATAGCCACCGTCATCTCCCTTTCATATCTGTAATTGTCTATATTTTTCTTTTGTTCTCATTCTACAGTTAAACCCGAAATCCTGAACCTGACAGTAAACGGGACATCCGCTGTAACTGTCAGTGTAAATCAAACTGTCGCGTTTATGTGTGAGGTAGAGGGTAATCCCCCACCCCACGTGTACGTTGTCCAGGTTGGTAGCAGAAAGCCGGTCGTCAGCATGCTGAGAATACAAGGGCCTGTATATCAGCATCTCACACTCGTCCAGAGTTGTTCCCAGTTTGGACAGTACGTCTGTAGAGCCAATAACAGCATAGGTACATCCGAGGGACACGTGGCTACGCTACAGAGTAACTATGATTATTGTGGTTGTTTCTTCCTCCGAGGGCATCGACATTCTCTAATGTTTCAAAGCTAAAAAAAGCCCCAACTCTGCATGACAACAGCAGTGTTATCCATCTCTCTGTTTCCGGGTTTGTTTCCCCTTAGGCAACTTTCAGTTTTCATTTTCTGCATAAGCTTAAACAAACGCGGAAATGATATAATGTATTATTAACTTGAAGCAAAATAGAGGTGGATGGGTTATCCTTGTGGTTAAAGTGTTTGAGAATCGCACCGAAGACCTGGGTTCGATTCCCCACATGGGTGCAATGTGTGGAGTCCATTTCTGCTGATGACCGACGTGATATTGCTGAGTGTAATATCGCTAGTAGCGACGTAAATTGAACGCACTCACTCAAAACCAATGTTCATGTACATTTCAGCTATGCCACGGAAACAGGATTCAAAGGATTTCGAGATTGAAACAGTTACTGAAAGCGATGGTACACTGCCTTCTGGAAAAATCGAGTTCATCCTTTGTGCATACCCAGCACCTGTAGTGACGAAGTGGTACTTTACCAAATATGCTAGTCCCAGAGACATCACAGCAAATAACAAGTATAAACTGGCAAAGAAGGCATCAACAGATAATTTGTATACCTATACGTTCATAATTACAAACATGACCGAAAACGAATTTGGAGCATATATATTTCCAACATACTGAAGAGGCAGCCGATGTAATCATCATTGCTTCACGTCCTAAAGGTACATGTGTTTTTGTTTGCAAAATTGGTTTTCTTTGCCGACGGGTGCCGTCATTCATAACTGTGCAAGACCTTTCAAACACAGCGTGAGAAGTATACGAAAATGCACAACAAACTTATAACAGCAAACAGCATTGACAAAACAGAGTGGAACAGAATGGAATTGTTTGGGAATGTGACACACAAATCATGCTTCCCCTAAGCTTTATTATTCAAACGTTGTCCGCATGCCCCCGCGCGGATAACAGTATAATTATTTAACGCGTAACATCTTGGTGCTAACTTTCAGTCTTATATATCGTAGACGTGGTTACCAGGTGAACATAGCTACACGCCAGATATGGCTCTTGAATAAACGTCGATACCCTTTTCAGTTTCAGCTCCTTCTAACAGGCCTGCTGTCATCGGATGGTCAGGTCTATCTCTTGCCTTGGTCGTCACTGTCTTTGTTTTTCTCTGCCAAGTTAAGAAAATCAGAGGGGAGATGAAATCATGTTTCTAAGATATTAACTTTTAACTTAATGGACAAACGATTTCAATGTTTCAGTGTGAATTCCAATAACCATGTCGTTACAAGTTCGTCATGTTTCATCTTGTCTTATTGCAGATTACTGGAATAAAAGGTAAGCTGCAAACTTTGACTCTGAATCTGGCTGACGTAGACTTCGAGGCTGAAATAGATAATGCTAATGTCTTAATTGACTTTAAGAGCTTCCAGATTGTGAACTTGTATCACAATAGTACGATATGTTATTATTGAGGTATGGATACTATAAAAGTTTCGTTAACAATGATAAATGCATGCTATGTATATTTGCAGGTTTCCGGAGATAGAGGCGGAGAACGTAACGGAGCGAGAATATGAGGTCATAGAGGATTCACATTTGTCGGCCTCGATCGCTCTCCCTGAGAACAGGCCAATGGACAGAGACTTTGACGATCAGGAAGCGAGAACGGTGTCTCTCAGCTCGGAGTCAAATAAAGATGATTTAGATTGTCATGATACGGGAAACAATGAACGGAAAAACGAATCAGAAAAGGAAGGCACGACATTGAAAAATGATACACCCGATGAGGAAAAGAATGCATGTACTGAAACTGAAATTAAGTCTGTTTTAGATGATGACGGTTTCCCGTTAACAATTGCTGATGATTTTAACCCTTGTCTCGTAGACATAAGGTTTACTGTCGGGGAAACAATTGCGCCTTGTGTTAAGCAAGCAGACAGAAATGATCACGAGGAGGTTATGCATGAACCAGTTGCTGCCACACCGTTGGATGATACTGTTTCAAAGAAGCAACTGATTAATAAGTCTGACATTTTGGTGTTGTCCTCTGCTGAGAAAGAGCAGGCAAAATATAGCTTTACTAGAACCGAGTATGAGCATATTACAAGACAAGAACTGTCTGATGAATATACTTCATTGAAACATGACCATACTCCACCCGTTAGCTTGCAGCACTGAATACCCAGGCACAACCACAGCCATAGCGATCAGTTGAAAAGGAGAGGAATGTCTATTCAGCTTCGAGATAATTCACCATTTTGAGCATGATACTAATTTGAACATTTACCTCGACGTGTTTTTCTGTTTCCGCTCAAGAAGTACAATAACATTTTTGATGACCCTATCATATTTGTCTCCCCGCACAGCAACACTGATATTTGCAGAATGTATGTTCAGATGTATTCGTTTTAAACGCTTAATTACACCTTTTGCAGGGGAAGAGGAAATTGCCATTTTACCATAACAGTTTCTCTTTCTCGTGTTTGTGGAATAGATGTACCCGATTTTGTAAATATCTGTTTGGCTTATGCTCTATTTTCCATTGTCCTTGTCTTTGTAATACTGTTATGAAGTGATGACACCATGCTATTTTTATTAACAATGTTATTGTTTCCGTAAACAGTTTTGTTCACATTTCCAATTTTTGTAACGAATGAAACTTTAAAGTAACTGCGGAGTTTATATTTCCTGATCAGTCATACATGGATGATAATGAATCAGTCTTATGACTAAAGCTCACTAAAGGTTTTCTATCCCACAATTCCTGTTTCAGTGGACAATGAAGCGCTCGTCGTGTGATACTCAGTGGGAGAGATATACAACAATGTTGATATGAATATGTTTGAGACTTTCATGTCATCACCTGCACTGAGTGGGTTAGTGAGTGAGCTTAGTTTTTCACACACCCAGTCATATTCCAGCTACATGGCATATAGTCTGTAAATAATCGAATCTGGACAAGGCTATCCAATGATCAATAGCATGGACATCGACCTACGCAATTGAGATACGACGACATGTGTCAACCAAGTCAGTAACCTTGAACACTTAATCCTGTTATTTGCCTCTTGCCACGTCAGTTCTAACCCGGATTTCCGCGGGTCCATTACCATCTAGACAGTCGAAGACAACGCCTAACAATAGATCTTCCGACATTTTAGAAGCATTTATCACTGTTATAAAGGATATATCTGTATATATCTGTATATATCTGTATCCAACGTGATTGACTTCATCAAATACTTTCGAATGATACAGTGTTAAGCAGCAACCTAAAATAGACACGATACGGCAACTCTTTGGTTAAACAAAATGGGTCGGAAAATCCATTCTTATGAACAGTAAAACAAGGCGATAACTCATTTGAACGACTCTGCTAACGTACTAGGTCGAGGGCTACGTGTATGTATGTATATATAATAACAATTTATTAAGGAGCATATTTGTGTCGATCTAAAATGTATGTGTTGTAAGTAAGAGCTTGTAGTGGCCACCTGTAGCATGTTTAGTTTTACTGTAAAATGCAAACACTACCACAACGCCCCACGCCGATGTTTGTACATGCATACTTACACACCGCCATTAAGGGAAACGATAGTGAGTTTGAGGTGCGTGTGAAAATGGTTGATTGAAACATTTAGCAGCTGTCACCCATACATCCATCAAAACTTGTTTAATGTGTGAGCCGTGATTTGTATTCGTAGCATGGAAATATATACAGTGGCAGAGAACAACTCGGCCATGGAAACGATCCACTGTCAGTGATATGTCGCTGTCTTTCGCCCCTTGTCTGGGTACAACCATCTAGTTAATTCGTTTCAGTTCTATATCTTCTGTTTTAATCAAAAATGGATAATTCTCTTATAGTCATGTTACTACCCTGCTTGACAAAGGTAAAGAATAGAAATCTTCACACTAAATAAAATAAGATGTTATCCAGATTTGTCCCTCTTGCACCCTCCAACTTCTAACATGCCATTCAAAGAAGTGCATGTGCCTTTATATACACGCCACCCAATTAATCCGTGAACGATTAGTACATAATAATATATAAAGATACTTTTAGTTTCAAATTCAGCAGGTAGCAGGACTCATACCAATTGTCATATCAGATTAGATATCTTGTCATCTATTATACATCTTGGAAATGCGATTGTGACTTTTAATTTAGCAGTTATGACTGCGGTTTCAATAAATGCAGACCGTAGCCCATGTTATATATAGATAAATATTTGCATAGGGTGTTCTTAAAAGGGAAACCGCACATCTTTCACCGGGTTTCGTTATCTGTTCTAGGTCTTCTGAAAACCCCAGCGGAATCGTGCGGCACTCTTTCAAGATGTGATGATGTCATTATGGGAGCATTATTTCTCTTTAAACTTATGTTTTGGGTTGGCTATTCTGTAAATGAATGACCTGAATGTAACCGTCAAATTCACGTATACCAGCCCGTGGTGTATTTCACGGGAAGCTGTTCTGATGGCTATAAACGTCGGATTGTTTGGTGAAATGTAACGGCGTGTTTTGAGTTAGACACAGCTCTACATAGCCAGGAGGCGAAAAACGAAATGCTCATCTCCCCCTTGGATGAAACCTTGTCCTTTCTTGGATATATCTATATGAACCAGACAATCAGCTGGGTTCGCGTGCACGTTCAAAGTGAGCTTTCAAAGATTTTATGCACGTTTCTTTTGTTCCAAAGTTCCGATCTCACTCACATATTTTAAGGAGTGTCATCTGCCGTCGTCATGGAAAAGGAACAGTCTTGAGTGGGTTGCACATCCGCGCCTGCACTATTACTTTGTTCTGATCGTGACGTCATCAGCAGCGCTCTGCCCAAGACCTCGGTGCAATGTATGATTCTACTTACAAACAAAGTATGAATTTCGCATATTTGACTCATTTGTTGACAGCTACATCAACAGAATATGACTCAAGGCTCTATTGCATCTCTCGTTTTATTGTTCTAAATATTCAGTAAACTAGTTCGCGATGTTCAGAATGTACTTTGACAATTCGTACAATAATATTTCCCTCACTTTGCTTCGAGCAAATACAACCCGTCTGATTGCATATCTTGGTTATCTGGTTTGGCTACCAGTTTAGATCCTCTGGTCAGGTCACCTTGATCTGGTCACCCTGTCTTGGCCACTCTTCCAAGGTCCCACTTACACATTGCGTAACATTCATTGTACATTCATCGTATCGTGTCCACCCTATCGTGGTCAACGCCCTTGGTCACGTGTATTGTAACAAGTTTTTGTAACTATGTCACCTACATTATATAAACTGATGGGCAAAAAAACTATACCAACATTTCAACCATGAAATACGACACATAAAACTATGTTGACATGAAACATTAGGTGGGATTCAAAGAGAATTTATTTGCCAACATTTTAATGGAAGTTACACATCAAAATGACATAAACTGTACTGACAGGAACACAAATTATGGCAGTGGGGTAAAATGTCAACTTTCAAACTCAAACCTTCCGAATATCACTTCAGAAAAGGGAAGATTTGTCCTCGTTAAAGCGTCAATAAAATGTGTGCCCCCCATTGGCATCAATGCACGCTTGAACACGTCGACGAACGGAGCTGATGAAACGTCTGATGACGTGATTCGGTACGGCTTGCCATTCCTCTTCCAGTGCCTGTATCAAGGTGTCTCTTCTTGATGGAGGTGGATGTCTGGCCCTTATTTGCCGGTCAAGATGGTCCCAAAGGTGTTTAATGGGCGACAGGTCTGGTGATCTGACAGGCCACGGCAAAGTGTTGACGTTGTTTGCCGCTAGAAAGTCTCTTGTAACCTCGGCTGTATGGGGACGAGCGTTGTCGTGTTGGAACAGCACTCGTCGGTTCTGTTGGAGGTAGGGAATGACAACAGGGCGAAGCACGTCGATGTACCCCCGGGCATTGAGGTTTCGTTCAAACACAAGGTGAGTTGTGCGGTCACTGCATATTCCACCCCAAACCATCACGCTTCCATCCCCGAACGGTACCGTCTCCTGGATACATCATTGCGCCGTCCGTTCTCCCCTTCAGCGATATACACGGATTCTCCCGTCAGCTCGATACAACTGGAACCTGCTCTCGTCCGTGAACAGTGTCCTTTGCCTGTTCCGGTTCTGCCAATGTTGTAATCTCCTTGACCATTGGAGACGGTTACGTCGATCTTGACGGGTCAGGGTTATTCCACGGAAGGGCCTGTAGGCTCGAATACCATGTCGTCGGAGACGTCGGGAAACAGTTCTCCTGCTGACAACATGGTGAAGAGTTGTTGCTGCCGTCGACGTCACCGTCACGAAACGATTACGAAAGATGAATGGTCCGCAGATACAGGTCTTCGGCTGGAGTTGTAACACGAGGTCTACCGCTCCTTGGCCTGTCCGCGGTCGTGCCTGTTTGTCGTAATCGTGTTTGCAGCCTGGTTATTGTTATACGGGTGCAGTTGAAAATTCTTGCAACGTGTGCATGACGTGCTCCAAGCTGGATCATTCCAATTGCTCTCTCGCGCTGTTCTGCAGTTAACCTCGGCATGTCAGTTACGTGCATCGGTGTAACATTGGTGTAAGGCTTGCCAATGGACGGTTTTCATACCGTTTGCCGCCATCTTGTCACGATGCACGTGCATGTTGATTGTCACGTGAAAGGTTCAATAAAGTCCATATTTGGGATGATGCACGTGTTTTCCTTGTTTGACCCAGTGCAGTTGCGTTCGGGCGATTTTTTCCACTTCAAAACTTATGATGCGAATCCAAAATGATATCATCATCATCAAATATTTTGGTATAGTTTCTTTTGCCCTTCAGTTTATTGATCGACTTCATCCAATATACACTCATCACTTCGTATTTTTGTTAACCGTATACGGGTCACTTCTCTTGATCATCTGAAATGTCATCAGTCCATTGATCAACTGATTTGGTTCCCCGTCTTAAACGTCGGTTGAGAACAAAACTATCCTCAGAAAGGCACAAAGAGATACCTATTTCAAGTCACGAACTATGAAGGATATTTTTAGTATCATAAGTTCTCATTTAATCTCACGTTTCGACGGGTTTTACCAATTTTCCAGTAACTATTATTTATATAATTGATTGTTCTCGTCACGGTATGGCTGAAATATTGACGATGTGACGACAAATTTTACCTCACTCACTCGGCAGAAAGTCATTCATTGACAATGATGAAACTGTTATTATTATTGCGTCATCTGTTCTGCCCCATGTCGCGATTGTCCCTGACTGTGACACGTCCTCCAGACAGTGTCCAATGGACCCACAAGCGGAGAGTGTCCACTGCATCAATATTACAGTGACGGAAGCCAACCAACCATGATGGTTTAAAATATGTGATGGCAATATTGCCCATAGTGATTCAACATACCTGCAGGTGAGTTCTGTCGTGACATGACCTATAATTACCTATGACCTTTCTCTCGGCATTTACGCATTTTTTTTCATGTATATTCGTCTATAAGCATTTTGGCTGTTAGCTGATGCAGATGAACACGTATATTTGAACGATACCAAATGTACACACAGTCACGAGAGACAATATGCATACGTCGTCACTAAGAGGAACGACAATGGAACAGGTGACAGCGGCACTCCCATCCTAATCTGTAATTAGAGTATGTCACTCGTCCACGTCTACTTCCGTCAGAGACCTGGTTATCTTAACCTGTCTAACCAGATACAGTTGTTGTGGCTTGACATTGTAAAACATTATTAGGTCATCTTTACAAATCATGGCAGCATGGCAGTTCAGGAAACAGGAGACACGAAACTCTCAGTTAATCTGAAAATTGCACTAAAATGTCGGCATACATCGTGTCCGTTCGAGACCTTTGGTTGGTCACGAGATCAGGTAGGGAGGCTCACTGATTTGAATGGCACATGTCATTGATCACTGGATTGCTTGGGATATTTACAGACCGTCGGCTCAAGGCTAGGCTATTGCTGAGTGCGGCAATAAACAAAGAAAGAAACAAACGAATACACAAACAAAACAATAGCAGAACTCTTCCACAGTGTTGCTTACTTCGTTTGTCTCTGCCCCAGATTTCTTTCCCTAATTCAACACCATTTTTGGCCCTTCTCTGTCCCCCATATTCCTTAGCATCGTCTCTTCCATCTTCTGCCGTGATGGGTGATGTGACTGGTAACAATGGCGAAACGGGTGAAGGCATTGTCAAGGTACTCCGAATGCGACAGGTCAATTGCAGGAAACTAAATGTTTGTTTTCTGTTCTACCGATAGACATCGGTTGTAGGTACGTTACAGTATTTCAACAATATGTATGTTGAAGTGAAACTGAGAAAAACCGCATTAACGACGTAATGACATAAACATACTGAAGGGTCAAAGAAACGTCGTAATATTGGATATGGCATTCAAGGATTGAAAGAGTATTTGAGCATATTTTTTTAAATATATAAACCGAAAGTGAAGTTTGAATAAACCATGAATCGTGGTGGTATAGCCGGTTTTGCCCTGTGAAGTATTGTTTGAGTTTGAGGTTAGAAATGTTTTTGTTTGTGGAAATGGAATAATTCGAGTTGGAGTCGAGATGCATGTGAATCATGCATGTATACAGGCATAAATTGTCCGCTTGAATGGCAAACGTTCACTTGTTTTCTGAACACAGCAGCGGTGGCAAGGTTAATGAGAGATCAACGACAACAATCCACAGGACGTCTACAGAATCTCCAGCGACAGAGGCCAAAAGAAAACAGTGCTTAGCTTTGAACATGGTATATTTGTGTGATACAAGTGGTACAAGTCTACTATTTCACTTAAGAGTAATTATGTGGAGATCATTGATTCACCGTGTTTCGCCGTTCAGCTTCAACTGATGGCGGTAGTGAAAAAGATATGTGTGTCATATCAGAGAAGGCCATATCAATGAACATCTGTATCTGAATTCATACTTTCTCAATAAACACATAGGCCAGAAGGTATTCACTGTTAAATGTCTCAGGATTATAGTCAAGCAGATTGTGTTTCAGATCGGAGTAGAAGTCGTCAAGGAGGTTGTCTTTCTCAGCAGCTCTTCTGGTCGTTGCTAGGGCGGACTCCATAGTGCCTTGTGTCCACACACGGATCATCTCCGTCATCCCATGGGCAAATCTTTCACGATCATCAATTCCGTCTACGAGGGTAAATTGGTAATTATTCAATGTAGTTCCTATGAAATAACATCTGTTTGAAAGCATATTCAAACGCGTGACCCATTATGTATCGACAGCATGTACATGTATGCTTCACAATTTTTTTTTGATTTTTACGTGAAGTCTCAGTGTAGAAATATACCAGCAGAATGCACGCCACAATATCCAACCATTCACACAAAACCTTTCATTTACCCCTTAGGGGTCTGGATGTGGTCAGGTTATGTCACTGACAGAGTAGAAGCTTGCTCATCATGTCAAGCATTCGAGTGTTGGCCCTAAATCGATTGTTTACAGAAAGCTTTAATACAGATGATAAGTACACGTAAAATCGTCTCTTTTTGTGAAATCAGTTTTGACGGAAAACATTCACGTACCTTTCACGAGACGGTTCCTCCATGTGGTCTTATGTTGACATTCGATCTGTTTAACTTCCAGTCGACACAGTCTTAGCCCAGATGTCATGATGGGCGATGTAATGTCTTCAAAAGGGTGTCTGACTTCATGAACTGTTCTAAAGTATTCATTCAATACCGCCTTCTTCATCTCCATCTGCAAGATCGGAGTTACTGGTATAATCTGCCTTGAGATCTAGTCGGTAGATATTTTCTGAATATTCTCCTCATGAACTAGTTACCCGGGGAATACATGAATTCTGCATACCTCTTAATAAACACTTCCACAAAAACGACACCGTTTGGAGCGTAAGTGAAATGTATTTTCATTTCATAGCTACTTGTACAAGGTTCTTTATATGATATAGTGCATTTTTTTCTACAACATGTGACTGAATAGTCCCAAGGGTCAACATTGACCGATTTGGTACTTTCTTTTTACACATTTCTGCAAACGAAAACGCTGAAAGAAATCTTCCGAAACAATTCCTGTGTAGATAAAGGGGGCAAGTGGTGAAAGCCACAGCCATTCACTGCAGATGTGATTTTTATTGCACACTACATATGTTGTGGATTGTGATCTATGAAACCAAGACATCACATTGTCTTGACTGCTGTTCAGTCTGTGGCTGAGATATCCATGGTGCCAGTCGTAAAAAAGTCGCTATTTTGTTTAACAAATTTTAACGATGGATGTTGAGCTGGCCGCATTTTCGGTCCTGAGTATGAAGGCGCACCATATTGTTCCCAGCTTTACCATGGTAGATCATAGATGCCAACTATACTGGCAAGACGCTCTAAACGCGGCTAAGTGTGCTTCTTAGTTATATTCAAAACATTTAACTACTCCAAGGTGAATCACTGAACACCCTCTGCTGACTACACCTGTTACAAATACGTCGCCTTCAAATGGACTCACTGGTGTTCAGCATTAACCAAAATGAATAATTGTCTTGAAATAGCCGTTAGACGTATTATACAGAATACGTAATAATACATTTAACTTGTTAAATGCTATTAGACTTTCTCAAGCACTAGGACTTGTCCAACCTTCGTTATCTTCCCTTGTTTCCAGTACTTCCGGAGCATAATGTTGAAGATTGTGAAGAGGCCATCGGCCGAGGACACAGCATTACCGTAGAGCAGTTCGGGATCGTAGATGGGGATGGAACACACAAGATGACCACCTGCCCATTAGTGTGTAAACTATTGGTAAAGCATGGTATTTCCAGATATGTAGACTCTAGTTAGTACATAAATATGTGATATCACAGTCACGAATAACATGTAAACGCATCATATAGGTGACGCCACCCATTCCTAGGACATCAGGCTTCAATACCTACGTTTAGCCGACCAACGATTGCAAAATAATACCATACGTCTCTCATGTGTAATGGTTAAAAGAGTACATAATATGTGAGTTTTATTCGCTCTTAAAGACGACTGGGACATTGATGCATGAGGCACCGTACCTTTCATGAGTTCTCTGGACCTACACTGAAGGAAGTTCTTCCAGTCATCAGCTGCTATTTTCTTGGCAGCGTCCCTGGACATCGCGTTCAGAAAGAGATCTGATGTCACGTCGCCATTTACGTCAACAGGTCTGGAATAAATCCAGACAACTTCAAGAAATCCACGTCTTATATTATAAGTTACGCTGCTGCAATTTTAAGTACAAACAACAACACTGCGAAAGGTAGGTGTGAATAGCTATATCTACCTGGAGAGCCAGTGCAGTGCGATGAAACACAGTATGATGTTCATGGTATTGGAGGGCACGCACTGTTTGTAGAAGTTCGTAGCACATGCTGATATGAAAAGTTGAGAGTCGTTGCCAAGATAACTGGGGGGTTCACACACGGGACCTGAGAAAACACTCAAACTACAATTTACCACGTTTCCGGCATCACCTCATACACATTTAACCAATCATGTGGGTGTCAGATGCCTTTCCACTTATAGTTTTTGATCTCATGCAAGCGAGGCTCACATTTGACACATATATTCATTGCATAAAATTTATTGACATTTCAAATTATTAGCTAGTGTAGATTTGTGAACACGCGCTACCTCTTTCAAGGTGATCAAAAGTATATGACTAGAATGTAATCTAAAACGACATACGTGCGCATTCGTGTCCTATCTTATTCCATTCCCCACTGCAAATTGCATAAAACCCTTCTTTATATCCTAATGTTGTCTGAATGTTTCATTTATTATTCAGTGGAATAAAATGAAATGACGTTTTTTTTTGAAAAGCCGCAGATAATTTGCGTAATCTCTTGCCATCTCAGCCACGATTTCAAACATGTTCAAACGTTATCACCCCGATACCTCTCAACAAGCGTAATAAATCCAAACTTTAATCATTTGGGCATCCTCACAAAATTCCCTATGTGCAGTTACATCTTTATATTGGATGGTTGGGCATATCCTTATTTAGAATGAAAGCGCAGATCGTTAAAACGTTTCCTGTGAAAACACATCCCGACTTCTCGAAACAAACTTCAGTTTTTGCTCAAATTTCAAACTGAGTTGACAATTTGAAACAGCTGCATTTCTAACTCAGCTACATTTTGAAGACAGGAATGCTGAAACAACTTAATTACTCTATTCATTAAACTCAAATTGTCTACTGCGTTTAAGTTTAATATTGATTTTACTTCATTCTGGGAAATGCATTTTCTCAAATTTGAGTAACAACTCAAACTTAAGTCAAGACAGACTTACGTTGGTTTCGGGAAATCGGGCCACATTTTGAACCCTACGATTTCTCTCTCAACAGAGTGTAGGTGTAATTTGGGGACAGGATGTTTCTGGAAGAAGTAGTTATCCCTGTATATATACGTAATCCTCGAGTCACTACTTATCTTGTTCCTGGACTGGACTGTCAAACGTTAAAGAAAGGAACTTATCCAAAGCGTTTAGTTATATCTGTGATGTCATGTCGTTCAGTAATGACAAAACAGCCTTCTGATGATTTACTCCCAACAGAAATAGATGGAGTCACTCAGATGGGCCTGATCATAGTTGGGGAAAAGCAGGTAACACGTCAAGAAAACTAACACAAGAGCTAGATATGAAGGATACAATCAGCCGAGATGAGATACCTACGAATAACACCATACTTTGAGTCACATCGGGGTTTTCTTTTCTTTTTCTTTTTCAGATCTAGACATATGAGTGTTCTGAGTACAATTGCGAAACATGCATGACATATATGTTCTATCTGGTCACAAAGCAGGTGTTTGTGGTCACTGTGTGGGTGTTGTGGTTGCTGTGAATGAACACTACATGGCAGCTGATAATTGTTCCCTACATGTCCTCGGTGCGTAATCAACGTCAATATGTCCAGTCACACTGGAGAAGCCTCGCACGGGACTGACGTGGTTCTACCGTCAACCAAACACTCTAGGGCATGAACATGCACATGTTTATTGCATGTATAAACCCAGAAAATACTTACCATACAGTTTGTGAAAGAGCGCGTTGAAGTCATTTTTGTAAGTGTCTTCATACATGACACTGATCTCAAGGTCGCCACCATAGAGGCGGCGGATTTCTCCTGAAATACAACCATGTCCTTCAAACTACAACCGATACAAAAAGAGCAGAAAGACATATAATTAAGGACTTTGTGAGCGGCATTCAACGAAACGTCAATTACAAAATACACTGAAAGTTTGAGTATATCGGAAATCACCACATGTCAAGAACCTATATATTTGTGAATAACTGTAACCGCAATATTGAATATTCTATTGAATACAGAGTGATAGTGAGGATACCACAAACCCATGTTATACATTTACGTGTATACTTATCTCTCTATTATTCTGGAATGGTGAAGTTCTGGCGGTCGAATGGGATGGGAGTTTTCACAATCAGGGATGACCGGGCTTTGATATAAAACCAGTTGTCGCCATTTACCATGCGTAACCACCGCGCAGGGAAATGTTTAGGATGCAGCGACCCGTGAAGCTCAGGGGGTTAGAATTCATCTTCAGTTGCCCATGTTTATCGTAAGACGCGACCAAAGGGATAGGTTGGTGAGGCTCGCTGTTTTTCTTGACACGTGTCCAGTTAAGTAAATCTATGTTCATGCTGTTGATCACTGGATTGCCTGGAGCAGGCTAGATCATTTAGCTGAAATATTGCTCATTCACTGAAGATACAACATATCATTTCAGCTGTGGAAGGACCAATCTTCAACAAAATAATAACACCTGGTGTCATCTCAATTGCATAGTGATTCGTCGAGACATGGTATCGATATCAGCGTATCGAATGGCCACAATTACTAGATTGTCTGGTTCAGACCCAATTTGTTTACAACATCATACAGCCGTGATAACTGATCATGATGTAATCACAATTATACAATCGACTGTTTTGGACAAAGATTTTTTACGAGTGAGTGAGTGATTTGAGATTTTAACTCACATGGGCAATATCTCAGCCACATCGCGAATATTAACATGTTTTAATGTCACAATACGTCATAATTGAAACCTGTTGAGGAAGGACACTAAAAGTAACTGGAATATCACAGACATAATTATAGACTATAGATTAGTATGAATAAGTGAGTGAACAATATTTCAGCCTTATATTGACAAAAACAAAATGTAAATTCTCCACAAATGCATGTATAATATAAAGAAGTGTCTTTGAAGGACTGTAAAACCAACTAGAACGTAACAGTAATTCAGAGGTAAAAATAGCATCTATCTCTAAAATTTGATTTCAAATGCGGACATGAAAGTATAAATATCGGCTATATATAGCTCCTCAACCGCTGAAGGTACATCACATGGACCTTAGCTGGATTTACATCATCCCATCATCCCGCAAATACACATTGGCGATTATAGTCAAAATTAGCCATACTTTAAAAAAGCACATACTGTGTGATTAAAAAATATTTCGAGTGAGAAATCATTTCATAGGAAATGCCTTATTAGGGGGACAATAAGTTTACGCGTTTAAAGGTAATGTCACAAACAGTCAAAGTCGGCAATTTATTCCCACAAATTAAAATGCAATACATATCAAAATTTATCGATTAATTCAACCTCCTTTAAAACTCAAGTATTAAATGAATAATATGTACCTTATTAAAAGTATCGATCTTCATTGATACATTGAAATATTTATCCCTTGTGATGGAAACAAATCAATAGATTTCTTATGAGCATGGAAATGATTTTGTCGATTTTGAGAGCTTTCTGTTGTGTGGTTTGATTTTAATGATAGTGCAACAGAATCTTGAGATGTTTGGTATCATTTAGAGCATGGAGCTCTGGCTGTTGAATAGGCATTATGTAATGCTTTACTAATCTAAATACAAAGTACCAATATTTGTTTCCTTGCAATGTTTCTTTCATGCATACAGTGCCAACCAAACGTATAAGTGATCTTCATATGATATACCTGATTTAGAAAAAAACATAATTTTGGTAGAATTGCCATGAACCTGTAATTTTTAAGTAATATTTTTATTCCAAATGCCCTCTATTACATTTGACATTTAACTGATATTTTACGATGAGCATATACATTCTATCCCCACAACAGAAATAGCCTGTTGCATCTTGAAAAGCCCCTTGCACGGTGTTCACGCACGGTAGCTGGTGACAAACGGCTTTGAATCAAAGATCAATGATTTCTGATTGTCAAAACATCACATCCGTTCGGTCGCCAGAACTTCGCCACATTTTCCCTAATTTGGGGGCCTGGCTTCTTGACCAACAGTTAGCGACAGCACAAGTACGTGTGCATTAATCTTACCAGAAACGTCTGTGTAAACCACACAGACCTACTAAAACAACAGACTTAACGGTCAGCGCATGTACTACTGCTTTGCATTGTGAAGTGGCACCCTAATACATTTTATCACTGTTATTGATTTTAAATGTACATATAAGGCTACTTATAGTATACATTCACGTAATTATGAAGTCATAGTATAATCCTGAACACTGTGTCCCTCAGGCTACAAAAGTTAATAGTTAAGTCCTGATGCAGACACATGTACTTCGCGTGATTTACACAGTTAACAAGTTCATATTTGGTAACACACTGCACACAGATATCACAGTCTGCAATTCCGTTGCGTGTCACACAATCTCTTCTTGGCACAAAGACATTGTGACCTTAGTGAAGGTCAGTGTTTCATGGTCATTATTTTGAGTGTTTTGTTGAAAATACACATTTAGCACATTGTACTATCTTAGTAGCAATATCCCGGATGTAGAACACATACCGTCATGTGTTTCCTGATTAGAGAAGAACAAAAGGTTTAATCTCAACATGACTACAAGTATTATAGATTTGAAAAAGGTGAATATATGACAAAATTTCAACAGTATGGATATCATAGCTTTCATTATCATACTAGTCACTTATAATCACAGTTACTTTATATTTCTCAATAAACAATGTCATTTTTAAAGTGGTCTCATACAAGGCATTTGTAAATCTGGGATACACTTTCTGACTGGTACGAAGATTCGACTGAAGTGTCCTGTGACTGTAGTTTTGACTGCATTCAGTATGGGACATAGCACAATGAAAAACACACATACAAAACTCCAGGATATAACACGTCGAAAAACACTACTTAAAACACACCTGTAACATCAGAAAGATGAGGTTTAGACAATAGATATTGATATTTACCTAACATGGCTTGTATTACGTCCATCGATATTGAAGCATCCGCCACTCCATAGTCCCCGATGTGGAACTGGTTGGACGACACAGGAATCTTACCTGCCAAAAACTCCATATTTGCCATCGTCATAATTATGAAGCAAGATCGAATCAAAATTACCATTCAGAATTGTCATAATGGATCCATGAAAGATTCACAATAGCTAAGGGGCATATTTGTAAAGATGATCTAAAACTCGACACATTGCATGTCAACACAATGCTACTCAAATAAAACGTTTGTTCGTTTTATTTGTTTTCACAATAATGGATAAATTGTGTCTATACCATGCCTGCCACTTGTCCGTTAATTCATAACATATCCAAAAGATAAAACACGTGTAGGTTATTCAGAAGGAATGATATAATGGACCCGGTTTACACTCACGTAAGACGTCGATGATGTCGTGTTTAATGGCAGCAGCCGCTTTACGCTCACTAACGAATTGGACCCTGTGGTTGCATCGCTTCATCTCCTCCATTCTATAAATCTGTACTGATGTCAATTTGTTCTCCTCAAAGAAGTGGTAAGTAAGTCCTAAAACAATTCACAAATAAATTTAAACCTACTGCTGTCTTTAATAGTAGTGTATGTGTCATGTTGATTTATGGCTAGATTCTTCAACAGTTGCTGACATCTGAAATGGTGATATAAATGATGATATATTTTTTTAAAAATTAACTTTAATTGTTATAAATCCATATCTTGATTCAATCGCGGTGTGGCTGAAATGCTGCCGGTGTGACTTGAAATCCTGACTCGCCCACTCACTCACTCACTCACGCACTCACGCACTCACTCACTCACTCACTCACTCGCCCACTCACTCACTCACTCGCCCACTCACTCACTCACTCACTCTGTGATAATCTGGTGGTTTTAATGTCCGATGCCATTTTGGTTTTTTTAAAATTTATCCTCCATCATTATACATCTATAACTTAAATGTGTCACTCTATGGCTGAAATACTGCCATTGTGAGTTAAAATATTTACTCTCTCGCTCACTTCAAAGAAGCCATTCCGAAATATGCATTGATGCACAAACACGTCCGAACAGCTACCGAGGGAAAGGACGAGACCAGCATGACTAAAGTCACGTATATCTTCGATGGTGTGTGCTGGAACAGGAAAACTGTGTGATTAATTTTGCTTACTGAAGCAAATATACAAGTGTAATATAATTGTGATCACTCCCTTAAAAAGACGATAAGAAGGTCCATTATGGGTAACCGTCCAGGGACTTTAGCCAACGGCTATACTTCAAGTGCCACCAATTCAGTTCGATGACCAGACTGTAGGTGACGTATCGCAGTCCAAGCGCCAGAAGATTTTCATGACATAATGTACTGGACAATCCCCATTTACCAGAACGAATTAATAAAACTTGTGTGTCAGTAGGAGAGAAAATCACGCCTCGACTATCCATAGAAAACGAAGGCTTTTACAGAAAACGCAGACGCAGGACAGGAGCAGACTGACGCAGATCAACAAATACCACGCAGAATAGACGGGTCTCGGGTGAGAGACAGTCACTGTCAGCTGCACTTCCTTCAACAAAACCACCATTGCCGAACACCGAACAACGTGTTGTGTGTCAATGTGTGCATGACCGAGTGAAATTAGGGTGTAGACAAACAGTATTTTCATAAGTCTATGAACCCAAGACAAGGAGAGACTATCGGATTTATGTGAGGCTGCTCCTTGAATTA